>NW_022107431.1:42080981-42085161 GCF_000313985.2 Echinops telfairi | reverse complement strand
AGGGGTAGCTAGGAGCCAGTCTAGGCAGGTGATAATCGTCCTGAAAGAGTAAAGGCAGTAACGATGGAGAGGACCAGACTCATTCAAGGATATAAAATTGACAAGAATTTATGATGGACTCGATAAAGAAAATGGTGCTGTGGGAAGGGTTAAAGATTCACGCGACCAGGACTTCTTGGGCTCCTTTCAGGGCACAGGCATGAAACGCTGGGCCCCACGTCCAGATGAGGAGGAGGGTCCGCCGCAGTGGAGCATTCTCTGCTGATGGTTCACCAACATTTCAAAGAAGGAAAGGAAGCAGACTATTAGGGAAGGTCCATTTTGGAAACTGCATGTGAGAATCCCCGTGGAGCAGATGAGGAGAGAATTGGACGACCAGGGCAGAATCTCAGGCACGGAATCCCATCTGATGTGTCACCGGCATCTAGGCACGGAAGGCTTGATGGCCATTTGCTTTACATCTCCCCTCACCTAACAGAACTTGGAGAATCAAGGTCGGGATGCACAGGAGCATCAAGAATCCTAAAGCATTAAAGTAATAGAGTACAGAACTGGAAAATAGCAAGATGAATATTTCTCGTGACTTTGACTATTTTGGATGTGACTGTGTCTTCCGGAGTGCTCACGATGCTGGCGGCTCCCATCCCCAGCACCGGTTTTGCTTTGCTCCACTCTAAAGCCAGGGCGGGATGTTTTGCCCCTCCCACAGGAGAGAATCTCAAAGAAGAACGGCCCCCCAGTCCCACAGCAATACTAACCTGTGCTGTCGACCTGTGGCCCCACCCCCAGCCCTCCCTTCTATACACCCATGCTGCCTAGAAGGCAACTCTGAGTCCCCCCTGAGGCCTGCCGTGCTATCTGTGAAAAAATCTGAGGGGGCAGATTTGACGGGTTTTCTGAAGAAAGGCAGTGTTTGCATTTTGGTCGTGTGTTTGAAATGAACATGTCCGCTGCTAAAGACTCTGGTCCTCTTCCGTGGTCCTTGCCCTCCTTGTTTCAGCCGCTCAGAACGGTCCTTAGATTTGAGGGGGAAGGACGCTGGAGGGTTAGATTTCTTTCCCCTGGTAAACCCTCCATGCCCTGCCCCATCCCTCTCATCTCCCGTTCCCAGTGTTTAGGAGAGCTTTCCTCTCAAGTTTCTGAAGTGTCCTAAATTCCCCCAAAGAGGGAGCCCACTGAGGCCCCCAGCAGGGCCACCTTGGGGGTTGTGTAGGTTGTGTGCTGGTCATCCCCCAGACGGCCGTTCTCCTAGACCAGTGTTCCCAGAGTGGATGAGTCTGCCCCTGGGTGAGACTGTCCCCCTGGAGCCATCCAAGGGGGCTGCAAGAGAAGCTACCTACTCTTCATCCTGGGTTATGGGCTATAATATAAACTTTTTTCATTGCCAGAGGGGCACTGGGGAATATTCCCCAGAGGGGCACTGGGGAATAGCCATTTGCAAAGACACTACCAAGCACCACCAGCAAGCTTCCCCATGTAGAGCCGCCTGATAGGGCTAATGGCTTGGTACCCTCAGTAGAAGGGAAACGAAGAGGAGGGGGGAGGGAATAAGAACAGCAAGAAAGTGAGCATCGACCATTCTGTTCAGAGGAAACCTCCTCGGTTAATGATTAAAGCTCATCTCTAGCCATTAATTCCGTCAAATTTTACCTCTACTTTAGCTTTTTGTCTTCCCTGAAAAGTAAAAACTGAGTCATCAAAGGGGTTTCTTTGTCAACAGTCACTATTTTAAGATGGGGGAGGGGAGGAGTGGGAGAAGGAGAAAGGGAGACGCTGGACACCCCTCCTTTTTTCTTCTTCCAAAAGCATTAGATGTCAATATATTGCTTGTCTTAGAAAGAAAATCAATCCAGGATACGCTTAATAAGCTCCTGCAAATAAGCCAAGGCACGAATCCACCATTCATGCCCAAGATCCACTGCACCGTCCTTCGGCCTCTGTTTTCACTTATTCATTGCTTTTCTGAAGGTCGTCAGGTACTCCTGGTTGTCGATTATAAAATGATCCAGTGGGCTGCTGGGACAGGCTGCGTCATTGGTGGGTGTTGTTTGGTTTGCTGAAATCTGAACCGATGAAGTGTTCTGGAAAATCCCAAAGTTATTTTCTCCAAGTTTTCACTGGTTTATTTGGACCAACATTGAGTGTGTCCAAGAAGAACAAGGAAGGCCGGCTTTGCCTGTCTTTGTGCTCACGGGATTTGTCTGCAGCATGGGAAAGGGCTCTGGCTGCTTCAGAGGTAGACATAGATTTCCAAGCTGTTTGGCCTCCGAAGTGGTTTAAATAGGCGTAAATTTAATAGACCTTCAATTTGCCTTGACGTCTGGGCACTTGAGCTGCGTTTCAGCCCGGGGTAAAGTCTGCTCTCGTTGCTGAAGGAAATCTATCACATGAATCCCAGTGGCTCAGAGCCCAAGGCTTCATGAACAGAAGGCTCAAGGGTAGGGAGTGTGAGAAGAATGCTTTGAAAGAAACTTTAAAAACAAAAAACTGTTGGGTGAATGCCAGACCTTCCACGGAGGCTTGCAACACTTAAGGAAAGGTGAAAATGATTTTGCTTGAGGGAAAGAGAGGAAGAAAAACGACTCCACGTGTAAGAGGGGAAAACTACAGAATAACTGCAGATTCACTTCTCGGCTGTAATGACCATACCGCTTAATGAGACGTAGTCGATTTTTTAAATTATTATTTCATCTCACGTGGGCATCCGAGAGAGGAAGAAGAAAATGACATTGCAAGAAAATGCCAGGGTGGATTTGCTGAAGATGCTATCGTGTTCTGCATTTAAAACAAAAACCTGAATGATGTAATTTATCGGACCTCTGGTTATCAAACTCTGCTAATTAAAACATTTTTAATAGTTACTTTTACACATAGCGACTTTTTAGAGGAAAATGTCTGATTCTGTCAGCCTCTGTTTAAGATGTTTTGTTTCTGAAGCTCCTAAGCAGAATTAAATAGCCCTGGTGGCATAGCCAGTTATATGTTGGGCTGTTAACCTCCAGATCAGCTGTTCGAAGCCACCAGCCAGTTCCTTGGGAGAAAGATGAGGCTTTCTACGCCAGTAGAAAGAGTTGCTGTCTCGGAAACCCACAGGGGTTGTTCCACCCTGCCCTATCAGGTCACCGTGAGTCAGAATCGACTGGATGGCCGTGAGCAAGTGAGAAGTAGAATTCACGTAGTCTAAACCAAAAAAAAAATGTCTTATGTTTTCCTCTTACTTTGTTCATGAACTATCTGGAGTTACTTTATTGTCACTGACTAGTGGTTATAAGTACCCGCTACTAAATCCGTCTTCATTCCCGGCCCTGTATCTGGTGTTGGAAAAGGGTAGTGGGTGGGAAGTGGGAGGATCCCACTGTTTTTGAACTTGGAGAGGAGCTTATTTTAATCGAGAAACTAGAAAGAAAATATTCTACCCGGGACTTTGCCCCTTCGTCTTGAGAAATCATGAGACAGTCCTCCACAAGCAAGCACTAACTAGGAGCCTCTCTGCCTGGCAGGAGCAGCCAACTAAACTACCGTGCAGTCGGCTCTGGACGTGAAGATGGCTGCCCTGGGGCAAGGATGGAGGGGAGCACACATGAGGAGGCAGGAGCCAGAGGCAGGCTCTCAGCTCAGGGGATTCAAAGCCTTGGAGAAACACTGCCCCGTTTCAGCGGGACACGGGGGCTGCATCAAATTGCCTACCCCCTGGGAGAAAGACACTCAGTGGTTTGATTTCGTTTTGTGCACCAAAGACCAAACTATGGCTTTTCTATACCCAGGAATGTGTGAGGGTAACATTGATGTAATCCTACGTGTATTTATTAAAACATCTCATTTAATAGCAAAAGAACACTAAGGTTTGGTTGGTTTTGTTTTTAGGTTTTTTCACGTGTGTCCACGGAAATAAAAACACATGTATCTAGTGCACATAGGAAACTGACTTGCCAGAGGATGGTGGGTTTTGAGGTCAATCTACACATTATTTGTGTAAAAATATGGTATAAGTTAGTGTCCTAAATCACAAGTGTCCTAAATTTAGTGTCCTAAATCACAAGTGAGGTCTGAAGCAAGTTCTAAACCAACAGCTTTCCGGATGGTATGAGATCAAGTTTTTAAGAATTTTAAGGGACTTTGAAGTCCAACTTTTCAAGGGAGAAATTAAAATTAAACTGGCGGGTAGAGAGGGAAAGTGGGT
>NW_022107431.1:42076091-42077851 GCF_000313985.2 Echinops telfairi | reverse complement strand
ACCTCTGGAGGAGCTCAGACCTTCGATCTTTCCAGTTAGCTTATCATGCTGGCCATTTGCACCACTCTGTGAGGGTGACAAGGGAGCTCTGGTGGTGTACTGGTTACCCATTGGGCCTAACTAGAAGGTCAGCAGTTCAAAACCATTTGCCACACCATGGGAGAAAGATGAAGTTTTCAACTCCCCTAAAGAGCTACAGTCTTAGAAACCCACAGAAGCAGTTCTCTTCTGTTCCCTGGTGTCTCTTTGAGCCAGAGTCAACTCGAGTTTGGTTTGTGGAGTTTGGCGGGGATGGTGAAACAGTTTGAAGTGAAAGCTGAATTTAAAATGCATCTCTACCTATCAGCTCACCTGCCGTGGGTTGTGAAAATCGCTTCCAGTTGTGCAGAGAAGGCGGAGAGGAGAGGTGGGGCATGGGAGGAGGAAGCTTCATGGAGAAGACAAATAAGCAGACCTGGAAGCTGGGTGAAGGTTTCTTCAGGGAAAGGATGAGGGAAGACCTGGTGGCCTGTGGGAGACATCAGGCCTGGGAGGAAGGAGCCAGCCCGAGGAGCTGCAGGGACAACTCTGGGGAAGGGATCGTGGAAGCTGACGTGCCCGGAGGGGCGACTGGAAAGGTGGGTCCAAGCCAGTAGTGAGGAGCCTCCTGGGCCGTCGCAGAGGGCCTGGGGGCCGGCTGGTCGCAGCTGCTGCCTGGAGCTGCGTCAGCTGGGATGACATGAGCTGACCCTCAACCACAGAAAATTGTTTCCAGGCCTGCTTCTGGCCATGGGTACTTATTGTTTTTGTTTTTTAGCTTCGCCCTAATCATACTTAATTGGACTTCTGAGTGTGACAATGGACGCTTCTTGAAGGAGAGGCTCTTAGAGAGGGATTCCAGGGATAGCGTTGTTACCTTAATGACGGATAACCATTCCTGAGGAGCAAACCGGCTCATGACACTCCATCCAGAGGCCACGGTGAAGGGAAGGACCTTCCCCTCCACGTGCCTGCTGCTGGTCCGTGGCACTGGCTCAGTCGGCCTGTACCATGGGGACTTCGGCCCAGCCCTCCAAGTTGAGTCTCTGTGCCTGTGGGAACTACCCCAGGAGAACTCAAATCCCTTTAGACCCGAGCTCCCATTGTTACAGCTAATGTGACCGATGTCTCAGTCGGCTCCAGCGCCTTTGCAAGTGTGTTGGTTCTTCTTTTTCTTTCTTCCTTTCTTCCTTTCTTCCCTGAACGGTAGGGGGCAGTGTGTTTTTTCTGAATTCTTGTAGACCTGAGGCGCGGTCCTCCTGGCCAGTAGGCCGGGATGGAAATGGGAAAGGGGGAGCTGACGTGTAAGTGGGTTCGGCAGTGGTTTCCCAGGCACGTTGTTGTTTGGAACATGAGACTCAGGGAAGAAACCGAGAACGGGAGTGTGTGAGACGTGACAGAATGAAGAGCCGAAGAGATGGGAAGACGAAAAATTGGATCGACTGGTTAGTTAGCAAGTGTTGCGAGAGGTATTTATAAAAGAAGGGAAGATGAACAATCTCGAATCGAAACCAAAGAAGAGAAACTGCAGTGCGACGCTGAGATAAGCAGATGGTGGAGAGGCACCGCAGCAAAGGCTGTTTCTGAGATGCGTGATACAGATGTACGCAGCAGCCCGATGGATAAAGCCGCCCTAGTAGCCACCTGACCTGAATGCCTGCTTAACACAGCAGTCTAGCTAGGCTTTTGGTAAGCCAGGACTCAGAACCATCCTTTGCAGCATCATTCAACAACCAAACTCA
>NW_022107431.1:42071125-42075628 GCF_000313985.2 Echinops telfairi | reverse complement strand
GTGGTCCCTGGTCAGGAGTGAAATCAAGCTGGGGAGGAGCCAAGTCTATCAGGAGAGGATGGCAAGGGTGGGTGGTGTCGGAGTAAGAACCTGAAGAAGTTGAGACTCCGGACGGAAGCTTCCTTCAGAGGGATGGCGGATGCCAGTAGCGAAGCCAGTAGAACGCAAGGCGGCCCGTGTGGCTAGGACAGACAGACGAGGAGGCTCCCCGAAGTCAAGCAACCAGAGCCCTCATGGGTCACTGGTAGAACTTTTGCTTCCACTCCTGCTCTTGTGTGGGGCGTCACTGTAAGCCCGAGAGACATGATCTGCACCCTCCGCACACCCGAGGGCTTCTCTTGAACATGCGAGGCTTTCTTCTCAGCCCCAGAAGTCTTCAAAGGCCCCCTGCTTCCTGAAGCTTCCCCATCTGCACACCCAACCGACTGCCCCTTCGGCTTACTTCCACAGCACCTGGGGGACCTCCGTCAAAGGCCCCCGTTGAGGAGTCTGTACTCAGTAGCTCTGTACTTTCTGAGGAGAAGGAATTCCTTTTATGTATTACCAGTGCCCCGTCCAGCGTCAGCCCTTAGTAGATGGAAGAAGGGAGTGGGGGATGGAGGGAAGAAGGAAGGAAGGGGGTTGAAAGCTATATGCCCAGATGGTTTGGAAACAAGGGTTTCACATTCGGGCCACAGCCTGCAAAGCTTTACAGTTCTTCAGTCAGGGGGTGCTGTCCTCGGAGTTGTTCCGTCCCTGTGAACAGTTCTGACGCCATGTTCCTGTCACGTTCTGGGCAGAGCGTCCCGGCTCTTAACTGGACACCTGCTTTGAGACTTTTGCAGAATCCCTCAGAGCAAGAATATCATCTTAAGCAAACTGCATTGACACATGCATTCGAAGCACTTTCAAAGCTTCCAGCGAAATGTTCTGGATCGCACCTAATGACTTGACAAGATACCAGAAACGATTAAAACTAGTCGTGCCTGCAGTCAGGAAAGAGAAGCCCCGCCCTTCTGCTCCCTCCCCACCCCAGATGCTGTAGACAGAGCCCTGAAGCGCAGATCTGCTGTAAAACACCTTCCGTGTCTCTCCTCACTTTCCACAGCCCCGTCGTCCCTTGAGTTCTTATCCCTTCTGTGCCGGACAGACAGGGGCACGTCGTCTGTGGGGGACGGTAGGAAGAGGTTAAGACCCTCTAGCGCACAGCAGAATGAAACTTCCCTGGGACTTCCCCGCCCCAGACTGTGCCCCCTGCCTTTTCCCCAAAGCTTGTGGTGTTTCCTCTGAGAAGGAGTCCTGCCTGGAAGGCTCAGAGGTCATGTTGTCCCCTCCCCACAAGGAGCCTCTTGGCCACTGTGGCCTCCTCCAGTGGGGAGGCTGGTTCTGCTTGTGAGTGGTGATTGGTTTAGCCCTGCACTGGGTCCTCTGCTGCATGCACGGCTTCCCTAAAGGGCATCTCGCCCTCTCCTGGGACACGCGCGCTTCACGAGCGTGTGTGGCCCCCTTTAAATAACCTCTGTGTGTCATGGGACCTGCGTCGCCACTGCTCCTGCATTTCTCAATACAGTGGGTTTAATACAAACAGCTGCACGGAGGTTCTCCGGTGAGACACGGAAAGAGAAACAAAACTGTGAGCTACTGTGTTGCGATTAGTGCTTTATTTTCATCTCGTATTCTACCGTTTCTGCCCAAAATCTTGTGCTTTGATCCTGGACCAAAACCTGACTTGAAGCCTCCTGGTTGTTTCCCAATAAGATAACTGGAGCCGGCGATAGTCTAATGGCGCAGGCTGAGCTGAGCAAGCACCATTCACGTGCCCCTTCCTTCCCCCGCTCCCCTCCTCCCCTGCACTAGCGCAGAGCCCCGCCACAGACAGTAAACAGAGGGACTGCTTACAGGGTTTATTTGGAGAAGCAAGGGCAAGGGCAGACTGACGGAGGGCCTTGTGCACAATGTAGCCCCGAATGGGAAGCTCCGTTCGCAGACGTACTTTGGAGAGCTGATAACCTGCACGTCTTTCCCATGGTTCACGTCCTTAATGACTCCCAGGGCACAGAAATCAAGGTTCCTGCAACCCAGCATCAGATCCAGATGCAAACGTGAACAGATGGCTGTTAAAATTCCTGCTTGTGCAGCTCTGGCCCCGCTGAGCTCCATCCTGGGGAGCTGTCAAAGGGGAACCCACCCGTCTTCCTGAGAGCACAGTAGGTGCTGAGGTGTGGGGTTGGCCAGTGGAGACCAGGGCCAGGTGGGGCAGGACACAAACAGAAAGACAGCATCTGCCTCCTGGCACCACTAGCGAAAAAAAACCCTAAACATCTAATGGGGGATAGGGTGGATCTGTTGGCCTAGAAGCTCACAGAGGAGAAATACCCAAACCAAGTGGACTCCGACTCTTGAAGAGCCCCGTGGGACAGGGCAGAAGTGCTCTTTAGGGTGTGTTGGGGCTGGGGTGAGGGTTGGCGCTCCAGCGCTTAACCCTCCGTGCCACCAGGTCCCTGAAAGAAGACAGGAGAGTTGAAAAGGAGCGGAGGAAAAAGAATTCATACACACACAGATCCACACTGTTGGCAGCTGTACAGAGTAAGAGGCAGAAACTTGACCTTAATTTGAAACCCGACAGGGAGCCAGCAGAGTGATTTAGAAGGATAATGCCCTTCTAATGGCTGGAAGCGAGGGCACCACATTGGGCTGCAGCTTCTCAGCTGCAGTGTTTGGGAAGCGCTGCCCTCAGTGCTCAGGCTTGATTGCCTAAAATCTGAGGCGATGGGAGGGTCCCTGGGGAGATTTCGGAAAGAGGAACCTAGCACACTGGACACCTGTGATTTCTGGGACCTGCACACACCACTGAGCTGTGGCTCTCGGAGTGGCCCCGGGCATGCAGGGAGGTCAGGTTGCCCTCGGGGGCGCTGCAGGACCGAGGAGGAGAGGGCGGCAGTGAAGCAGGCGGGCTTGGGCTTCCTGGCTGGCCGCCCAACCCTGAGCTGCCTCTCTGGTGTGGAGGCCAGAGAAGCAGGACCGGGAAGCAGAAGAGCCGCTGTGTGTGGCCACGCCCCTCAGGACACCTGGAAGCCCAAGTGTCAGTGACCTGCTTCCCCCCAAGTGGGCCAGGTGTGAAAACTCTTTCTTGCGAGTGGGGTAAAGGATTACAGAGCAGGGCCTCTGCTTTGCATTCAACAACTCCTACGCCTTTCGTCTCATCTCATTCGTGACCAGCCCCTCTGTCAATGTGCCATCCCTTAACCCACTTCTTCCAGGTTTCCTGTTGCCCTTCCTCCTGCTGAACTTTTGTCTTTGGGGAAATGATGCCCTTGGGATCCCAAACACTTGGTTATTCTAAAATGTGAGTCCCTCAACGTGTGCTACTGTGTCCCTAGTAGACCAGTCTATTGTCTGGCTGACAGCTGAGCCACAGGTGTGAGTCCAGAACCAGACCTGAAGGGTGACGAGGGCCATGGGGTCAAGGGCTCCCCCAGTCTCTACCTGAGCAGTAAGCTCCGTCTCTTGTCTGCGTGTGAGTCTTGCTCTACAGTCTCCCTCACTCTGTCCAGGACCTGCCAGTGTCCGCGCCTCCTCTCTGAAGGCATTGTGTGCTTCCCTGGTTTCGCTGGGGTCCTTCTGCCCACTGACAAAGAAAAACACTCCCCGGCGTGCTCCTCCTGCGGCCCACTTCCTCGATTGGAAGCAAGTGTCCCCCCTCCCTCGCTACTCTCTCCTGACCTCCCTGGCACTCCGGCTCATCTATAGTCTCTGCCCTTCTTCTCCCAGGTGTTAAACCAAGCCACAGTCTGGGGAAAGTGTGGCGCAAAGGAGAGAAAATCCCTATCCAGAAAAAGAAATAGTAGAGAGTAAAATTCATTTTGCTAAAAAAGAAATCCTTGAAGTAAGGAAGGTTTTTCAAAGTTCACACAGCTGAGAATACTTCTTTCTCTCTCGCTCTTGTTTGGTTTTTTTAATGCTAACACCATCCGCTTGATGTAGCTCTTGTTTATAACATGAAAACCAGCCTCGGCCCTGCTGAGTGGGCATCTCTCGAGTGTGCGGTAGCTTGTTGGAGGGGGACGTTGTGAGCCTGGTGGGTCTGGTGGCACCTGGCGTACGGATGGCTGGGAAAGAGCCTGTCCCATTGTCAGTGTCAGCACAGCATGTGGTAGCAGTGGTCTCCTGGAGCTGCCATATCAAAGTACCAGAAGCTAGGTGGTTTATAAGAGCCCCCATGCATGGTCTCACACTCCCAGAGTCTGACAGTTCAAATTCAGGGTCCCCTGAGGAACAGCTGTCTGCACTGAGCCTTTCTGGCCTCCCACAGGTTCGGATGGCCCCAGCAACCCTTGGTGTACAGTCCTAGTATAGGACCTCCTCCTCTTGGTCACATGACCATCCCCTATTTACACACACACACACACACACACACACCCTCCATCTCCATGCCTCTTCTCTTTAACGAAGGCACCATTCAGATTGAATCCAGTAGGAGGAACCCCCACGTTAACGAATAACAACTTCGAAGACCCAATTTCC
>NW_022107431.1:42064236-42070617 GCF_000313985.2 Echinops telfairi | reverse complement strand
AAAAAAAAAAAGCGACCTCTTTCCATTTGAATAGTTTGATTTTTAATAAAATGAAACACTTACTGGCATAAGCTCCACAGAGCAATAAGAGGATGATTCATTAAAAATCTGTGGTGTCATTTGGGGCAGAGTCCCAGTGCCCAAATACAGCCTTGGGAATAGGATGTGTTTTTCTAGGGCCGTAACCATCCCCAGAAGGGCCCATCCTGCCTCCTCCTTCGTTGGTTTCTCCAGACTCCCGGCAGGGGTGGTGACAAAGGGTACTTCCACAGGCGCAAGTTGTGCTGTTTCTGCCCCGAAACACGGGGCAAAGCAATGCTTTAGAGAAGCCCCGTCCTGATCTCTGGTTAAGCTCTCGCCTGGAGCTTTCTGAGGGGGTTGGCATGTGGGGCTGCCATCACTCATGCCAACACTTCTCAGCCAAGACCTATGGGGGCCAAACGTAATTCAGAATCAGATTTTTTTTAAGTCAATAAGTTTGTACTTTGTGTTACGTAACACGCCAGCATTGTCTGGAGCAGCGCTCCTGGCTCCAACACGTCAGTACATCTGCAGCAATGCGTGCAAGTCGGGAACAAAAACAGTCAACAGCCTCGTGTTAGTTCAGCTCAGCTGTGCGGCGGAGCGAGCTCCAGAAGGTCCCGGGTTCCAGAGCTTGCTGGACTTGGGGACCGAGGCTGAAGCCACACGGAGCTGGCCCTGACCTTGACTTGTACAGAGCCTGCCTGGAGAGGGGCGGGGATATTCCCTTCCCCAGCACCTCCAGGGAGCTCCCCGCCCGACTTCAGAGTCTTCAAAGTGCTTTTTCAGCACTCTCAGGAGGATATACACCAATGAGAGGTGACCTCTCTTACTTCTGACACTCAGCTGCACAAAGGCGCCTGCAAACTCTTGAACGCACGAATGCAGGTGCCCCCGCCTCACGTACCAAACCCAGGGGCTGTGGCAGGGAGAGCGAGATTCTCTTAGGATGATTAAAGAGAAGGCCTGCTTAGCAGAACTAAGACGTGGGTGTGTCCTCAAGACCTTACCGTGGCAAAGGCTCAGAGAGTCGTCTACACGGGGTTGGACAAACATGTAGCCAGCAGTGCCATGCTGTGACAGCCAGAAGGGGCCAGGAGACACGCGCTCCAAAAGGACCAACAACACAGAATGGACCACAGCTCCACACGGCAGGGTCCTTCACCCCACGGGCCAGGGGACAGGGCTGTGCTGAGCCTGGCTCTCCAGTCAGGCTTCAGGGTCCTGGCTAGCAAGTTGTCACCTGCTCCAGAATGGAAGGAGATGAGCCCTAGGTACAGAGGGAGGAACCCAGGGCTTTCCACTCCAGGAGGAGCTGCACTCTGGGAACGCCCAGGGGCGGTTCTCCCCTGTCCCCTGGGGTCATTAGGGGTCTGAATGGACTCAATGACAGTGAGTTTGTAGTTTTCATTTTTTTCAGTTTGCCAGTACAGAGCCCTCATCGTGCTGTTAGATATTGGCCTGTCCACTGCAAGGTTGGGGGTTTGAACCCCCCATCTGCATCGTGGGAGAAGGACGAGGCTCTCTGCTCCCATAAAGATAGACATTCCCCCTGAGGGTCTCTCTCTCTCTCTCTCTCTCTCTCTTTCTCTCTGAATTGGCATCTATTCCATGGCAGTGGCTGTGGTGTTTTGGTTCCCAGACCGTGTAGGATGCTCCCTTTCCAGGTGGGATGCTCTCAATTCCCATTCGGTACACCTCACCCACAGCCACCTGTCCCTGCTGGGATGCCAATCCGGTTGCAGCGAGCTCCCAGGCTAAGATGAATTCGGCAGAAAGGCCTGGTGATAGACTTCCAAGAATCAGCCAGTGAAAGCATTAAGGACCACAGCCTATCGTGGGGCAGCTCGTTGAGTTCTGTTTGGGTCTTCCATGAGGTGCCAGTTTGTCAGCAGCTAATAGCAGCATGTGCTGTGTCCCCTGCTGCCTACGCAGCTGCTAGACAGGAAAAGAAATACAGCTTTAAATCGGATTCTTGCTTCTGTAAATTACCAGGGAAGTAGTTGAAGAGGATTCCAGACTACAGGCTAGGTGGGGCCAGAGAGCAGCCAGAAGTCAGAAGGACTTGTGGAGGGAGGGTAGGGGGAAGAAAATTAGTAACTCCATCCTGACGGGGTGGTTGGGATAGGGGTCAGACAGGGCTTTTGCCTCACAGTCAGGGTATTTCCTGTATTGTCTAAAAAGGTCACGGTATAGGACATTTTTTACAGGTTAGCAGACTCCCCAAAAGTCTTCTGTTTGTACTGCCCAGCCTGGTATTTCAAAAAGGCCTCCAGGGGGGTCAGGGAGCTCTCAATTGATAGATTGCCCGGTAGAGGTCATCAGTAAACACCGGCCCCAGAGCCAGCCTCTCACTTCCCCAGAGTCACTAACCTCGGGTCACTGCAGGGTCACTGGCCAGACTATGCCCCGCCATGGTGGCATGATGTCAGATCGGGGACAATGGGGCGCCAAGAGCTCACCCAGACAATTTATGAACTTCACACACGGAGCTCACAGATGCTCCGGCCCCAGGCTGCACAGTCAGCCTTTGCCCGTTGCTCTTCTGGGTGTGGTTCTTGTGTTCTTGTTTAGAGGGTAGGGCTGATGGAATCCGCTCAATGGCAGTAGGTTTGGTTTCAGGGTCTTATTCCACCATATTTTTTATGGGCTTAGTTACTTGATGTGTGATTTACGTGTGCTGAATCTCACCCGGGGTTCCACCTCCCCAATGCAGCACAGTGGGATCAACATGAGCAGCCCCCCACCACATCAGGGACCGAGATCGGGTGGTCTGCAGCCTCTGGGCCACATCCAGCTCCCTGGCTGCTTTTGTTTTGTACATTTTTAAGGGATTGCCCCCCTAAAAAAATTTTTTTTAAGTTGTTTTGGGTTGAAAGAAAAAGCCTGGCAGATACCATATGTGGACTGCCAAACCTGAATTATTTATTAACCAGCCCTTTTTGGTAGAAGTCCGCAGATCCCCAGGAAAGAATAGTCCCATCAGCGCCCGAAGCCCTCGCTCCGGCGCCCTGGCAGTCACTGGCCTGCGGTCTGCTTTCTCCCTGCAGTTTTACCTGTTCTGGGCGTTCCTGTACGTGGACGCCCACAGCCTGGCACCTCTTTGTGTCCAGCCTTTCCCCTTTTGAGACTCTGTAGGTACATCCTGGGCCCTTAAATAAAAAGTTCTATCGACATAATTCGCACAATTCAGTGGTTTGGCTTTATGGAAAAGAGTTGGGCGACCGTCGCCGCGTCTCGTGCGCGTGCCCCTGCTCACGGCCGGCCGTGTCGTTGCAGGCATGAACAACCGGGAGGTGCTCGAGCAGGTGGAGCGCGGCTACAGGATGCCCTGCCCCCAGGACTGCCCCATCTCGCTACACGAGCTCATGATCCACTGCTGGAAAAAGGACCCCGAAGAGCGCCCCACTTTTGAGTACTTGCAGGGCTTCCTGGAAGACTACTTCACGGCGACAGAGCCCCAGTACCAGCCCGGAGAGAACCTGTAAGGCCGGAGCAGAGGCCGCCCCGCCCCTCCCCGTTAGCTTTCGGTTCGATTCCGTAGCCAGCTGCTCCCAGCGAGTGGCCCGAACCGTCCAGGATCAGATTGCATGTGACTGAAGCTGACGAGCTTCCACGGCCCTCATTAATGACACTTGTCCCCACATCCGAACCTCCTCTGTGAAGCATACGAGACAGAACCTTGTCGTTTCTCAGACTACGGAAAATGCATTGTATCGATGTTATGTAAAAGGCCAAACCCCTGTTCCGTGTAAATAGTTACTCCAGTGCCAACGACCCTAGTGCTTTCCTTTTTTTAAAATGCAAAATCCTATGTGATTTTAACTCTGTCTTCACCTGATTCAACTAAAAAAAAAAAAGTATTATTTTCCAAAAGTGGCCTCTTTGTCTAAAACAATAAAATTTTTTTTCATGTTTTAACAAAAATCAATCAGGACAGGTGTTTGGGTTTTGTTTTTGGTTTTGCATTTTTATACAAATGAATATATATAATATATACACCCCCACCCCACCTCCTGTACATAACACCCTGTGGGTGCTAACGTGGAGCCAGTGGCCTGTCTGGGCCACAAATCAGCTGGATCCTCCGAGTAAGGCGCTCACTGCAAAAAGCTGTTTTGGAAACCAGGGGTCTCATTTTTGACATTTGCCAAGCATGATTCTTACTCATATTATAATTTTTCATTTGGGATTGGATGTTTTTGACACATGACTGTCCGGAACAGATGGTTATTAGCACTGACTCCTTTCAGGACCCCCAAGCCGGAATCACAAATTCTGACTTCTATACTCTGCTTCGACTGATGTATTCTCAAAACATTAAAAAGTGAGCATATTTAAGCAAGCAAGCAGCAGGACTACCCTGGGACCTGGAAGATGGGTACCACACAAACTTCTTGTATAAATACACGAATGCTGAACTGTTTCCCACATTTTGGTTTTGGTTTTGGTTGTGTTGTTTTTTAATAAACATTGTAACCACTTTTAAAATGGTCTAAAACCCATCGCAATTGTAGTCAAGGCAATCTGCTAAACTTTCTCATGCAACTAAAATTTATGGGGATGGGGTGGGTGGGAGGGTTGTACACTTCCCATTGTAAAATACCTGTTTTAAATGCCCTGTACTGCTAATGAAATGACTTTCTCTCCGTGGAATAACTATGCACTACTTAACATTTCATGGGGATGCATCCAAAAAAAATATTCCATTTTCAGTTGCCGTTTGTACCAACCTTGAATGACCTATGTTTAACCACAGCTCAGAATTCCTATTTCTATTGAGTTTTTAATACTGAACAGCAACTCTGAAGTCTTAATTCCTTTTTTTGTTAAGATTTATTTGTGAGTTTACATTTTTAATTGTTTAACTTTCTTAACTTAGCAATTAAAAAGAGAGCATTTTACATATGAACATTTTTGGGGTTCATTTGTTTAAATCATGGACGGTTCGTACGCGGGGTTCTGTGGTCTGTTGCCCCTCGCCAGATGGCAAGGAGTCACCTGGCGAATGTAGCCAGGGTGCAAATGAATTTCTAAATGACACAAACATCCAGAACATATAGAGTGGTTGTTTTGGGGGGTGTTGTTGGTTTTTTTCCCTCCTTCTGTCTCACGAATTCACATTATTAAAACAAGACTAGGCACACCTTCTGATTTTATCAAAGAGTTCTCGACCTGGAATTTGCTGTGCCTCACTTGCAGAAGAAAGAGACCGTTTCATGAATAATCTCTCTTGTGCTGAGGTTGGTGTTTCTGTTTCTCAGCGTCTCTCCGAGGAGCCTGGTCATGCAGTGATTATGCATTGGGCTGCTAACAGCCAGACCATCAGTTCAAAGCCACCAGCTTCCCCTCGGAGGAAACTCAAGGCTACTGCTCTCATGAAGAATTAGTCTCTGAAACCCACAGGAGCAGCTCTACCTGCCCCAGGAGTTGCAATCGACTCCATGGCAGTGCGTGTTTGTTTGTGTGCCCCCAGAAAACTCTGGTGACAGAGTGGATTACATGTTGGACTGCTAACTTCAAGATCAGCAGTTTGAATCCACACGCTGCTGTTCTACAGGAGAAAGACAGCTTTCTGCTCCAGGAAAGAGCTGCAGCCTCGGAAACCCTCGGGGCCAGTTCGACCCTGTCCTGTAGGGTCACTATGAGTCAGAATTCATTTGATGGCAAGGAGTTTTGTTATGTTTTTCAGTGTGTTTTGAGTGTCCCTTCAATGAGCCCTGGTGGCTTGATGGTAAACTCGTGGCTGTTAAACCTACCAGCTGCTTCCAAGGAGAAAAGACATGGTGATCTTTTCTTTTAAAGAGTTACAGCCGAACTAACCCACCCGAGGGGAGGCTATTGTTTATATCTCCACAGGGAAAGAGGGACCAGACTTCAACCCAGACTTCAACCCAGTGCTCCAAGATGTGACTGCAACATGCCGGCGTGGAGTAGGCAACCAGTGGAGAGGTCTGGGGGGCCGGCCCCAATCCCAAATACTAAGTGGATGCCTGCCCTTCCCTCCAGAAGAATTTATTTCAAAGGACAGCATTGAATCTGCAGCTCTGGGAGAGGGACATGTCTGATCGGAGCACACGGGAGCAGATGAAGGGGGAGGAGGAGAGAGTGGAGCACAGCCTGGGCCACCAGGCCATGAGGACGATGTTCCCAATTAGAGCAGCCAGTACCACAGGGAGGACCACATGGCCGGCCCCACTATGAGACATGACACCCCTCACTGACCCATAGCCCTAGAGGGGACAACACCGGAGACACAGTGTGAGAATTGTACCCAATCTGATCCCACCACATCGAGGCAAAACACTAAGGGGTGCAACAGAACAGCAAGGGAATGGAGCGGCGAGGTCCCCAGGGAAT
>NW_022107431.1:42044885-42062624 GCF_000313985.2 Echinops telfairi | reverse complement strand
GGACAGGGCAAGATATGACAAAATAATAATTTATAAATTATCAAGGGCTCATGGGGGAAGGGGGAGGGGGAGATAGGGGATAAAAATGAGCTGATGCCATGGGCTTGGGTGGAGAGCAAATGTTTTGAGAATGATGAGGACAATGAATGTACAAATGTGCTTTACAAAATTGATGTATGTGTGGATTGTGTTAAGAGTTGTATGATCCCCTTATAAAACAATTTTAAAAAGTTAGAGCCAAGGCACTCCACAGAGGCAATCCTAGTCCGTCCGTCCGACAAGGTCACTAAGAGTTGACATCAGCATGCAGCAGTAGGACCCTGAGCAGACCCTGGCATCTCTCACATGACAGGGTACGTGATTCCCTCCCTGATAGGGTACTTCAACTCTATGATCCTAAGATCACTGATGTCTTGTATGAACATAGTTTTCTTGATGGAATAACCTTTACAGTTAGTAGAAATTTTCCAACATTTTTTCTTTGAAATTTAAACAAAGAAATTTTCTGGTCAACTGAGACTTTATTAGATTGTTTTTCTTTTTTTATCAGATTGTTGTGGTGTTAATATAACTGAGGAAATAAAAATTTCAAAAACTTAACCCCTATGATAATTATGACATTATTAGGGAATTGGTTAACACATTACAGATATTTGTAAGATAACTTTCTTTTTAATCCTTACATCCCACTAGGTTGGATAATTTGTATGTATTCTCTGGACAATTCTTGTTTATGTTTTTGACTCAGTTATTAAAACATTTGGGGGGGGGCGAATCATAGCCTGTTTTAAACAAAGATTTTCTAAGAAAATAGAAATCTCTTGAATGGGTGTCTGCTAATTCGACAATCAAGTTGATTGTGGATTCTCTTCTATGTATGAAGCACAGCTAAGAGGAACACAGGCATGTCAGGGCTGCTCTCAGGAACGGCTCGGGAAGGTGGATGGAGAGCAGGGACCTCGCACACGATGGTCGCTCTAACAACCAGAAATCAGAAACGGCTTCTGCTCAGAACGTGCTAGTGGGTTATTCCTGAGGCAGAGCAGCCAAAGCAAGTGCGCGGTCTCCCTCCAGGCGTCTTCACACCTCCTCCCAAGGAGCGTCCCTCCCTCACAAACTGACCCTGCCTGCAACGTCCTTATGTTGGGAAGAGTATCTCACAAGTTTCACTGAGAGAAAGCGATGGTGCCGTTTGGTTTGGTTTGTCTTTAGGAAGTTAGTGATGAATAAATAAACACACTCTGTACCTTCAGGAGAGCAGGCATCTAGCACTTCTGTGCTATATAGGAAACCTTCCTCATAAACGCTTTGTTTTCCTTACTTAAAAGCCCACTGTCACAATCAGAGGCAGAATTGTGGCAGAATGACTCCTGCCCACCTACCCCCACCCCCCATTCTCCTGCATCCCCACCCTCCTGGCACTCTCCTCGGATGCTTTGCCCGTGGTGCACTGGTTGCCGCACTGGGAAGGGCAGAGGGCACAGGAAGGTGAACGGGATGCCCAGCATCCCGTGGTGGGAAGGTCACCACTGTGCAGACTTGTTGATGCTGAAGGCATCCGCCTTCCCAACTGCGTGGGAAGTTGCGTGGGAACTCTGCGTGGGACCCAGAGTTGAGGAGATGAGTGAAGGTTGTGTCTAATCCCCCAACACAGTCAGTACGACAGGCTCCTGACACCTCTTGGGGGAGTTTGCTGGCCCTGAGGAAGACCTGCCTCCCCCAGTGGCTACCGGGTGGCACCAGAGCAGTTTCTACTAGCTTGGGAGCTGCAAAATTATGTCCCTAATTTCCTATGGGGCCTCAAGAATGTTTACCATCTTAATTGGCATGGCTCTTCCGTAACTCTCGAACGGGCGTGGTTTTCAGCAGTGTGCGGAGGAAAACGATCTGCTGCAAAAGGAATGGAGTCGGTTTGTCGGAGCAGCAGAACCACGCTCAAAAAATAGACATTTCTCAAAAGTGTTGTATTGGAATAAAATGTTGTTGGTCAATTTGTACTTGCAAAGTATTTTAATAGATTTGGATCACTTTTGTTAGTTTTCTTATTACGATGTATGTCACTATTGGAATTCAACGACATGAATTCTAGAATATTTGCCCAAAGGAGGGAGAAATGAAGGGGGAGAAGGAAAGGGGGCATAACAGACAGGGGGATGACCTTGGGAGGGGAGGTTCAAAGAAATTTTGACTTTAGACTATATATAAATTACTAGTGATTAATAAATATATATCTTAACAAATTACAGAAGCAGTTACCCAATGCAGACAGTTTTATTTAATTCTCAAAAATGATCACAACTCCATAGAAAAAGTAAAACTGGTTCTCCTTAATGGCCTTGAACTGTCAAATGGATCTTTATGATGTATAGATATTATATAAACCCAGAAAGTTTCGTAATAAATTCCTCAATTGTACCACTTTCGTTTCCAGTATACAAGATAGTCAGAATGCTGTGGGGGAGAAAATACACTTTAATTTTAAAGGTTGGTTCTGAGGACTGAAGAAAGAAGTCATTTTCCAACATGGCGGGGTCTCACCTAAAGAGAATGCCATTTGAGCCTCCCAGCGTCTCCCCAGCAGCCCGGCACCAGGCTGGTCTCCGGGGAACTTCTTCTAAAACTCCTATCTGTTGAATACTCTCTTCTCTCAGTGTGTCTTCCCTGGCAGCTGGTGAACTCACCTCCCACAGAAACGGCATACCTTGCTCCCCATATTTCCCCTGCGTGTAGAACAATGGACATGTTGATCGGATGGACGGCTCCACGGATGACACCCACTGGCCAAGGTGGTGAAGGATCTGCCTACACGTAACGCCCTTAACCAAGAACAGCCTGAGCACACAGGACTCGCCGTGTGTTCCCCACAGCATGCACCGGCCCCTGTGAATGGACGGATGGTGACCATTCTCCAGTAGGTGACACGGAAGCCCCCACTACCGCCTGAAGGGAACACCCTTTGTGCTCCCCAGCGCTTCCCCCATAACTTGCCCCAAGGGCAAAGGGGGATCAACTTACACCCTGCTTGGGAACTCAGCATGTAGCGAGTTGCACCCAATAATACACAGTCTTAAGTAAACTGTGAGTTTTCATTTTAACTCTATAATCCTGTGAAAATGTGATTTCCTATACCACAATACCTCTGCGTTTGTCTCGATATAGAATCATTTTCCAAGACCTGCAGGTGGTGGCATCCCTAACCAATGGATGCTTTCAAATCTCCCGGCCACCCCTCTGCCAGCCCAGCTGCCTGCACACCGCTTGCTGATGCCCATAAAACATTACCTCGGAAGTGTCAGTATTGTACTGGGGAAGACTAGCCCCCAGGAATGGAATCTGGTGCCTAATTTCCTTTTTTTCACCCAGCAAAGAACTGTCCCCTGAGGATGGACCAGAAGAGAAAGGAGTTTCATGGTGGAAAGAGGAGAGAAACACTCGGACCGCCAAACGTGAGGGCCCAGTCAGGTTCTTTTGTTCGTCCAAGGTGGCAGCAAGCGAGAGCAGAGGGGGCGAAACTAGGGCAGGGCCACAGAACTCGACCTTGAGTGAAAGGAGTCCTTCTCCAGTGCTCTGCCAGGCAAGGTGGCTATGGCAGTGGACATGCGTCCAGGGGTTATCACGCCTGCCTTCTCCAAACCTCTGTGGCTGCACACGGTGCTTATCTCACTAGAAATTCAGAAACAATTTAGTACGCACCGTCCAGTGAGCTTGGCGAGCAGTCAGATCGTTGCCATCAGTGCACTGCTGGGTGACAGCACAGGTGTTACAAAGGGTGTTCCTTCTGATACCCAGCCCTTGCTAGCGGCCAGCCTGTGCTTCCACCAGAGAAAATCCAAATCCAAACTCTAGAACAGGGTAGAACGCCCCCCTGGGAGTTTCTGAGACCATAACTGTTTCAGGAGGAGAAAGCCCTGTCTTTCTCCTGAGGAGCTGCTAGGGGTTTTGAACTGTGAACCTTTCAGATCACAGTCTGATGCATAACCATGATGGCACCAAGCTCCTTTAAATATAGAAGATGCTCAGCAAATGTATCTCAAAGCTATGCCAGAAGCAAGTCAATTTTCCTCTTTCCTCTCTCCCTCGTTCTCGTTCTCTCACACACACACACACACACACACATGCACATTCATTCAAAGGACTGTAGGTACGTCATGTATCCTGATGAAAATTAAACCCACCACCATCTAGTTAGTTCCCACTCCTGGTGCCCCTAAAGGACAGAGCAGAACTGCTCCACGGGATTTCCAAAGCTGTCAGTCTTGACAGGAGCAGACAGCCTCATCTGTGTCCCGAGAATGGCTAATGGGTTCCCAGGGGTCGTTTTCACTGCCGTCCAGATACTGCTGATGCACAGTGAGCCCCGAGGACAAAGTGGGACTGGCCCTGTGGGTTTCTGAGATGATCATTCGCTACCCAAGTAGAGAGCCTCATCTTCCTCCTGCAGAGCAGCTGGTGGTTTCGAACTGCTGACCTTGTGGTTACCAGCAGCCCAACGGGTAGCCATTATGCCACCAGGGCTCCGTGGAGAAGTTGGGAGACAATGAAAAAGGACTGGGAGTAACATTTTAGGCAGGTTGGTGGATCAACTCTCCCAGCGGACAAGAAGTGGGAGATCTATTTGTGGAGTGCAAGAATAGAAGAATTACTGGGAAAGAGGCGTGTGATCATTCCTCTCTGCCTTGTTAAAACAGTGAGTAAGCGTGCTTATTCCCATTTGTGAATCTATTTCCATGCTTTCCATGTATGATCCAGGCTCGTCTCCTGGCATGGCTGGACGGGGCTGTAAAAGCGTGCAGGATGGGATCCTCTAGCCTGTTGCAAGGTGTCCTGGTTGTTTTCTTTGGATTTTCTTCTGCCTTTGGTTAATGACCAAGTGCTTGCTATGTAATAATCAATGGGTAGCTAATTAGAAGCAAGAGAGGATGAAATGGGTATTATTCAGATAGTGTTTTTAATTAAAAGCACACATGTAACACTGTGGGGAAATATTAATAAATAGCAAGAGATTTCAATCTCCCCCCCCCCTTTTATTTTTTGGCCTGTGTGTTTACAAAAGGATTCATCTGAAGTCGCTCATAAACTATATTCAGGTATGTGAATCTTTTCATTTCTCCATTCCTCCCAGTGGGTCAGAGCCAAATGATACCAGAGGGAGGCTGGGCCTCCAGAGGCCACTCAGGAACGCACACTCGCCTGCGTGGAGCCTGAGGTCTGTCGATTCTCAGAGCGTGCCGAAAGGGTAAGCAAATGGCAGCGTTGCCTAGAGAATCAGAGAATGAATAGCAAGGCTTTCTGGTAAATTAACCATATTGCATTGTACACAAGGAAGTGATGGGGGCAGGGAAACCCTGTTACAAATCGAATAATTTGCCCACATCATTTTCGTGAAATGCATGATTTTCCTACTTCAGTGGGCTCTACTTTGATTTAAAACCTGAACTGCTCCAGTTCTGTTCACAAACGCATAATGTGTGAGATAATTGGGAAGGCGACGAGGAAGCTAACTGCAATCAGCTCGATCCTGCTGGAGCCACTCGGCCTCCCCTCCTCTCACCTGCGAATTTCAGAAAATATTTGTTTATACCGTCCTGAAGGTCTCCCGTGTAAGCGCAGCGCATTCGTCATTGTCTTGCTGTGACCTCACCGTGTCCAAGGGCGGGGGACCCAGGCGCCATTCTTCAGTGTTCTGCTCTCATTCAAATAAGGGCTTATTTTTTGAATGGGGGGGGGAATATGGAAATGTAGCAAAGCTGTACTTAAAACAGCAAGCCAAGAACACAAACAAAGCGCACACCACGCAGCCAGCGGCGACCTTCGGAGATAGGGAGATCAAACAAAAAGCTGGGCTTGGCTGAGAATCTGTTCCGAAGCAAAGGCGACACGGGGAACCTTGTTTTGCGATCTACATCCCATCGGCAGTGTTTTAAAGACGGCCTCACATCGGCAGACGGGGCAACTTTGCCCTGAATGATGATGGTGCTCGTTCGTGACTCGCGGGCTTGCTCAGCGACAGCGTGGCCGGAATTCCGTCCCCATTCCGCAGGCCACGCTCCTGTCCACCCCAGCTCCTCAGGCCCGCCCCCCTGGGGAACATACAACCTGATCCTCACAAAGCGTCACCATGGTGACTTGTTGAAATCCGCCCTTCGAGATCCACCTCCCACGGCAAAGGCGGTTCTGCTTTTGGTTACCTTGTCTCCCCCCTCACCCCCCCATCACCTCCACCCCCACCCCCCCGGGGCTGACCTTGCAAACCCACCCATCTCAGCAGCTCTTTTTTCTTGGGCGCCCATTGTGGTTGGGCTAACCCTGTGTCTCTTTCCCACTCCCTACTTCTCTCCTGCCAACCCTGCCCCCGCCCTAAGATTTATTAGACACTGGTGTTGTCTCTATGCCGCCTGCCAGTAGCTATAAATCACCTTCATGCAGATTGAAAAAAAAAAAACCACAAAAACCCTACCTCAAGACGCTTTGATTCCATCAGCCAGGAAATTGTTGTGATCAATATGCAAAAGGATGGTGACTGGGAGCTGGAGGGTGCCCCCGCCTAGAGCAGACTTAGAGGGTGCCCCTCTAAGTCAGACTTCCCTTTGTATGGCAGATTCCAGTTTCAAAACCGTAATCTTTGGGCCACCATGGTGACCCATTTTCTAAAAGAAACGACCCCCCAGGCAGCAGGGCTTTCAGCTTCAAGTGCATTTCCAGCATTTCACCCAAGCCGCACGCCTTCCAGGAAGCAGCAGAGCCAGAGCGCCGGGAAGGCAGAATGTGAGGAGAGGAGAGTGATTGGCGCGGTGCCCTTGGCTTCTGCTGAAGTCGACCTTTGCCCTCTCTGGCTTGGGCTGCTTCGCGTCTTGTTGATTGCCCCATCTGTTCCCCTTCCCCCTTCACGTTTCTCATGACCTGCCTGTTCCGGGGATCCATTGCTGTATAACAAACCACCTCTAAAACGTAAGTGTCTGGGTTCTGTTCCCAGAGGGGCTGTTTGGACCGGCTCCTCAGGGACCACTCCTCTCTGTTCCACACGCCTTCAGCAGGGGCAGCTCAGAAGTGGCTGGGAAAGCCGTTTTCACAATGGCTCTCTCAATTGAGTGGCGAACTGATGCTGGCCGTTGACCATGAGCTGAGCTAGGACTACAGGCAGGGACTTGGATTCCTCTTCTCCTGGGCTCGCCATGTGGCTGTGCTGAGCCCGTGTGGAGCCCCCAGATGCACGACTCTGGCCAAGCAGAGACAAGTCACCACCACCAAACCCTGCCTGAAAATTCAATCGTTCCCACTGACGACCACTAGTGGAAGCGAACACGTCGAGGGGTCCTGGCCAGGCCACACCCCTTAATTTAAACTCCCCAACACTCTACAGCCTCTGTCTTAGAGTGGGCCTGGAGAATCCTATTTTTACCTCCAACTCCCTCCCACAACAAGCACGGTGGATTATACCAGAGTCCCATGCCTGACAAGTGAAGAAATGAGGTATTCCAACTGTAGTGTTGGCTGAGGATATGCCGTGGACTGCACGAAAACAAACAAAACAACCTTAGAGGAACTCTCAGCCATCTAGATTGTTCCTTAGAAGTGGAGAAGCAAGACTTCAACTCGCTTACTCTGGTCATGTCATCAGAAAAGAGCAATCACTAGCAAAGGACATCATGTTTGTCTTCCAAGACAAATGTGTAGAGGACCCGTGGCGATCAGGAAAACACTCCTGGACACACGAGGCGCCAGCAGTGGGCTCAAGGAGCAGGAGGATGACTTGACACCAGACAGTGCTTTGCTTTGCAGGACACGAGGTCACCCTGAGTTAGAGCCAACTGGTCCCCTAGCCACACAAGACACCTGACAGGAGGAACCAATCTATTGGCTGGGCACCGGCCCATCAAATTGCCTTCCTTAAGTTACAACCCCGAATCAAGAGGCCGTCGTGCTTGATGCCTGGCCTGAAAGTTAGGTCAGTCCGGAGCAGAGGTAATGCCGCGAGGGGGCAGGCAGTGGAGAGGGAGGACCCCATCTGCAAAGAGAAGTCGTGTCGAGAGTGCAGGCAGCCGGAGAGAACAGCAACCTTCTTCACACGCCTCTGAACCCTTACCAGGCACCACCTTTGCACTTGGGCTACTTCAAAGGCCCAAGCTGAGGCTCCCCTGTTTACCAGCCTCTCTCTCTCTTCACCTCCGCCATCAACCTGACCCCACATTCTGATCTTGTTGTTAGATGCCAGCGAGCTTGTTCTGACTCGTAGTGACCCTGTGTACCACAAGGAGTGCGGCCCAGTCGCACCCGAGCCTCGCGATGGCTCTTCTGTGGGAGCTCCTTGTGACAACCTCGGTGTCAGTCCATCCTGCATGACGTCCTTCTCCAGGGACGGCCTCTCCAGATAACATTCAATCAACATGAGACGAAGTCTCGCTGTCCTCGCCTCTAAGGAGCATTCTGCCTTCCTTCTTCCAAGACAGATTTATTCATTCTTTTGGTGGTTCATGGTACTTTCAATATTTTTCACCAGCACCATACTTCAGATGCACTGACTCTTCTTTGATCTTCCTTATTCAATGTCCAACTTTCGTATGAAGCAATTGAAAGGACTACAGCTTGGGTGATGTGTACCTCGTCCTAGAAGTAGCATCCTTGCTTTTCAACATTTTCCAGTGGGATTGGGCAGCAGATGTTCCCAGTGCACTGCGTCGTTTGAGTTCTTGACTGTATTTCTATGAGCACTGATTGTGGATCCAAGCAAGACAAAATCCTGGACAGCTGTAATCTTTTCTATATTTTTTCACAAGGCTTCCCATTGATCCAGTTGTGAAGATTTTAGTCTTGTTTACATTGAGTCGTGATCCACACTGAAGGTTGAAATCCTTGATCTTCATTAGCAAGTGCTTCCAGCAAATGATCTTCCTCACTTTCAGCAAGCAAGGTTGTGCCATCCACATATTTCAGATGGTTAATAATCCAGGATTATTAATACTCCTGAAGCGCACTCTTCTTCATATAATCCAGCTCCGCTGATTATTTGCTCGGCACACAGATTGAATCAGTATGGTGAGAGGTACAACCCTGGCATACACTTTTCCTGATTTTAAACCATGCGGTATTCCCTTGTTCTTTTTGCATTACTGCGACTTGATCTATATGCAAGTTCCCCTAAGATAATTCCCACAATTTGATGTTCTGGAATTCCCATTCTTCTTAAACCTATCCGTAGTTTGTTGGGAACACACAGTTGGATGCTTTGCCATAGTCAATAAAACACAAGTCAACATCTTGCTGGGATCCTCTCCTTTCAGCCAAGATCCATCTGACATAGTAAAGATATTCCTTGTTGCATGTCCTCTTCTGAATCTGGCCTGAACCTCTGGGAGCTCCCTGTCCATGTACTGCTGCGACCATTGTGATCATCAGCAAAATTTTACTTGCATGTGATATCAGTGATATTGCTCTATAATTTAAGCATTCTGCTTGGGTCTTCTTTTGGAATGGGTACAAATATGGATCTCTTCCAGTCAGGTGGCCAAGTAACTATCTTCTAAATTTCATGGCATAGACAGATAAGTGCTTCTAATGCTTCCTCAGCTTGTTGAAACATTTTATTGGTATTCCATCAATTTCTGAAGCTTTGTTTTGGGCTAATGCTTTCAGTGCAGCTTGAACTTCTTTCTTCAGGACCAAAAGTTCTTGCTCATATGCTACCTTTGGACATGGTGGGATGCCAATTAGTTCTTTTTGGTATAGTGACTCTGTATTCTTTTCAACTTCTTTTGATGCTTCTTGCATCATTCAATATTTTGCCCTAAGAATCTATTAATATTGTAACTCAAGGCTTACATTTTTTCTTTAGTTCTTTCAGTTTCAGATATGCTGAGCATGTTTATCCTTTTTAGTTTTCTATCTCTAAATCTTTGCACATTTCATTATAATATTTGACCTTGTCTTCTTGCTCTTTGAAAATTTCTGTTCGGCTCTTTGACTTCATCATTTCTTCCATTGGCTTTAGCTACTCAATGAATAAGAGCCAGTTGAAGAGTCTCTCCTGACATCGACTTTGATCTTCCCTTTCTTGTCTTTTTAATGATCTCTTGCTTTCTTCAAGAAGGATGGCTTTGATGTCCTCCCACCCAGCTCACCTGTCTTCTGTCATTAGTGTTCCATGCAGCAAATCTCTCTTGAGATGTTCTCGAGATTCAGGTGGGATAGACTCAACGTTGTGTGTTGGCTCTCATGGACTTGTTTGGATATTCTGCAGCATCATTCTGAACTTACAGATGAGCAATTAGTGGTCTGTTCCGCAGTCAGGCCCTGGCCTGGTTTTAGCTGCTAATATTGAGCATGTCCCTCATCTCTGCCCACGGATATAATCAATTTGCTATAGCCACCTTTTGTTTGGTTGGAAAATGATATTTGCTATGAACAGGTCATTGGTCTTGCAAAATTCAACCATGCAATCTCCAGCTTCATATCTCGCACCAAGACCATATTTTCCAACAACTCTTCCTTCCTCTTTGTTTCCAACTTTTACTGTACACACCTGTACTTAGCAATGCATCTTGATCACATGTTTGATCCATTTTGGACTGAAGACGTTGGTAGAATTCTCCAGTTTCTGACTCACTAGCTTTCTTTTCGTGCTTGCTGCATAAAGGTGAATAACGTTCTAGCTACATTGAATTATCTGCCATCACTCAAGCATGGTCTGTACCTCTCTAGTCTCTTCCCTTGCCTGGAATATTCTTCTACCCACTCTTCACTTCTTCAAAGTTGAAGCCCAACTCCATCATCTCCCCTTCGTGAAACTCTCTTTGATCCCTCACCCAGAAGTGATGGCTGGCCCCCTTTTGAGCACTCGCCTCACTGGGCTCTGTGTCTTTAGATACAGAGATCTTAGATCTTCGGACTGGGATATGTCCCTGAGGGTAAGAACTTGGCACCCATTTCAATCCCCCACCCATTGCATCTGAGTCATAACTCTACTCTGTAAGAACAGAGTAGAGCTGTCCACATAAGGTTTTCAACCCTATTTCCAAGCTGTCCATGGCCCCATGGAAGCAGACTGCCTCATCTTTCACCCAAAGAATGGCTGGTGGGTTTGCCCCACTATCTCCCAGTCAGCAGCCCAGTGCTTTGCTGCTACACAATCGGGGCTCCTGTGGCCCCCAGGGCCTCCAGATATTACATGGAATGTCACCGTGGATTGGAATCCTAAAACACAATCTGCGTTCTTTAATAAAGACTTTTGTGCCTGGAGAAGGCATTGTACAGTAAAACGGGAATGCATTTAGAGAATGTGTCAGGTTAAAAGGATGAAGACTAAAGGGCGCACTTTTGGCCAGAAGTTCTGAGTCTTAGAAACCCAAATAAATCGAAGACTCTGTACCTCCTGAAGTGACTGGAGCCATACCGCCACTGGCATTCACACTGTAACGGAACACTGTCGGAACCTTTCGCCTCTTTACCCAAAGTGCTAAGCTTGCTCGGGTCTGAAAGGAAAGTTCCCAAGCCTCTTGCCTTCGGAGCTGGTAAATCCATCTGAAAGGAGATGCCCTTGGTGAGCTGGAACCTGCAGAGTTAGGGCCGCACCCACCGCAGACTGTTCCCAGAGGGCGTGTCTGCCTGACAGGCAGATGCACGTCCACTCCAGTTCACGATCCTGGGGGAGAGGAAGCAGCTGCTTATGCCGACGGTGCTTGACATGTTAGCTCCGTTTTGCAAACATGTAAGAATTTCTCAATTAGAATCTTGACGGCAGATGTGGATCCGGGATACTCTCCCAGTCCCCAGCTTCGCAGAGGCTGGTTGTCTCCCGCGGGGCTGGGTGTGGGGGTTCTCGGTCCGGAGTGAGTCCTTGCTGCTGAGCCCCAGGAGGGAGGAAAGCTCTCAACTGCTGAAGTCCACTTTCTCACACTGACCTCTGACCCTTCTGACCTGTCCTGAACAAGCCTGGGTAGGGTAACTTTAATCCACGGTTCCCAACCCCACCAAGCCTGTCTTAGAAAAGACTTTTCAAATGTATGTTCTTGGGTTCCCTCTAGGGCTTCGTGAATCCAGCTTTCTCTGGCCCTGGGATATGTTGCTGATAGTGTATATTCTTCCGCTCCTCCCTCCCGAGCTTTACCGGAATCTTCTGGCAGCATGCTTGACCTGGTTCCAGCCATGAAGGGAGCTTCTAAAGAAGCTGGATCATTCGAGAGCTTCCATGCTAACAGGGCTTTCCTAAGCTGAAAAATCCTGACACAAGCCATCCTCCACCGCTGCTCACAGAGAACCCTGCCGTGTGGCTTCCCATGTTGCCCGTGTTAGCCACGCCCTGGCTCGTTTTCTGGCTGACTGCTTCCTTGTGATCGCACCGCTGACTCGGGCAGCCCAGAGAATGGGGGTTCTGCTGTCAGGTAAGTGCAGATTCCTGGCCTTTTCTGCTTCTAGGCTGCAAACCTATTCTTTCTCATTCATATTTTTTCAGATGGCACAGCTAATCAATGCGTACACTCTTTTCTCACCATGAAAGTAGTAAGCATTCAGTTAAAGTAAGGGCCCGGCCCTGCCTTTCGCAACACCATATCTTCCCAAAGGTAATCATGTATCAATTTGGTCAGTATCCTTGTAGTCTTCTTTGAATAAATTGACATACACAGGGGGCGTTTCTTTATACATATACTGTTCTGCACCCTGACTTTCCACCTCACAGTATGTCTCTGAGAATCTTCCATGTCAGCACATTTACTGACCTTCTTCCTTTTAACAACTGGTATTTAATAGTGTTCCAAAGAATGAAGGTGGCATTGTTCATTTTACCTTTCCTCTGTTGATGGAGAGTTAGGTTACTTCCCAAAATTCAGTGTTTCAATGAGTGTGTGTGCGTGCACACGCACGCACCTCTGTAAGGATTTCTTTTGGGGAAATAGCAGTAAATAGAATTGCTTCAATATTTATTTGAACATATTCTTAAAGGTGATGGAAACTGTTACAGTGCTGCTGTAACAGAACTGCCCAAAGTGGGTGGCTTTATCCAACAGAAATCTGTTCTCTCACAGTTGAAGAGCTAGAAGTCCAAATTCAGGGCACTGGCCCTAGCGAAGAAGGCATTCTCTGGTGGCTCTGCAGGAGGCCCTGTCTCCTTTCCCCTCTGTGGGCCGGGCACTCCTTAGAGAGCTCCATGGATCTTAGCACTGCCTCCTGTTCCCCTTCCCCAGGATGAACGGTCCTCCCTCCTCTTCCTTCCTTCTGGGTGGGGGTAGGTCCTTCTAGTCTCTGCTCACTTGTTTAATTTCTTATATCCCAGAAGAGATGCAAGCTAGTCCTGTAGATTGCTTTCTGTCTCATTAACATCAGAGAGTTATGATTTACAGCACAAAGGATAATTACATCAGATCACAAAAATGATTGCATAAGACTGAGATCCGTGGCCCAGCCAAGTTGACACCTATTTTGTGGGGGATGCAATTCAATCCCTTTGCTGTCTTAGGCCAGCAAACCACTTAGTCAGTGCACATGAGTACTTATCTTCCTGGAATCTTTGTTAAATCAAGTCTCCAGGTGATGTGGATGCAGGTGCCCAAAGTTTACACTCTGAGGAGATCACATCGTGTTTGGAGAAGTCGGCTGTTATAATGTAAGAAAGTATCCCCAAACTCGGTGGCTGAAAAGAACCATCCCTTTTCTTTTTTTACCCCTCTTCTAGTCTCTTCTCTTCTTCTGTTTTCTCTTCCACATAGTTCTACAGATGGGCTCCAACCTGGCCCACTTGACTAGACTCCAGATTGCGTGCCAAGATGGCCACTGCTGGTTGGCTGGGCTTAGCTCCATGCCAGGTTCAGATCTGTTCCAGGAGATTTTTCTAGGGCCCAGTCTAAAGAGAACAGTGACTTCCTCTTCCAAACTAAGCCAAACCACTCAGACTCTTTTCAGACCATCCCTTGACCCCCCCACCAGTCAGCCACCCCTTGCCCCCCCTCCCCCCTCCATACACCAAATTTACTAGCATTCCATTGGCCAGACAAGTCACCGGGCCAACCACTCACCAATAGCAGGGAAGGATGCTCTTTCAGCAGTGGGCGGATCTGTGCAGTTACTTGGCAATTGGGAGTGAAGAGCCATCCTTCCAACTATCACCCTAGTAACAAGCACAGACTTCAACACCAGAAAACCTGAGTTTGGATCCCTGCCTATGTGACTTTGCAGAAATGACCAAATATAGAATAATTGCTCAGCATACTTAGAGTTTACAGTGAGATGATGATCCCCACCAAAAATTATCTAGGTTTGGACAAAACAGTTAAGTGTCTATGCTTTAGTCTGGGTGGACTAGAGAAACAAATCCAGAGACATTCATATGTGTGTAAGAGAGAACTTTGTATCAAAGAGTAATTGTATATTAAAAAAACACTCCAGCCCAGTCCTGATCAAGCCCATAAGTCTATCAGTCCATATGTCTGATACCAGTCTATAAATTCCTCTTAAGACTCATGCAACACATGCAATGACACAGAATGCAGGAAGATCACAGGCCAGTGAATGGAAAATCTTGTGGGTCCAGTAAAAATCTTGTGGGTCCAGAAGCATCTCAGTCCTGGTGCGGGTCTCCACATGGTTTCTCCAGCTCCAGGGCTCTGGCTGCCATCCACATAGCTCCATGTGGCTTGTCAACAGGAATGTCAAGCGGGGAGAGTGTGTGTCTGCCTCTAGGAAGGAAGACAGGAGTTCCCAGAATCCTCAGGAGAAGGCCATGCCCACCCGGAGGCCCCCTTCACTATGACTGATTGACAGGCTAGACTCCAGCCCTTCGCTCAAGTTGACAGGCGATTCTGTAACTGCCACCGTCTAGTTATAATACTGAAGTTATTAATTGGGTCCAGACAGCTTTTCCAGCAGCACCATTGTTCAGTTTCCCCACGAAACACATTTGTTGTTGTTTGGCTCCACTCACAGTGACCTGACGAACAAGAGAACGTGCTCCCGCGCCGTCCTCACAATTATTGCCGGGTTTGAGCCCATTGAGGCAGCCCCCGTGTCAGCCCACCTTGGCAGGGGCTTCCTCCTCTCTTATGACCAGGTGAAAACTCAAGCCCTGACTCGACCCCGCCTCTTCCCCCTTGTTCACGCGCCGTCCCCTGCTCCTTCATGTTCATGCAGACGTGGGGTTCAGAAAGATTCACTATTTCCCAGCCGCCCATTAAAGACAAAACAACTACCGTGACTCCTTAAAATATTGCCATTTCTTAAAATAACCCACCTAAAATTAGGCTAAGTGAGGTTTTCCACCAATTTTACTGATTTCTCTGTTTTGAATTTTTGTTGAACTCCAAAACATGACACACAGAAACATGTTTTTTTTATGAATTAACTAAAATCTGTTCATCACATAATGCTTATTTACGGATGGTACTGAGCTTGAGAATTTTTAGTTTGAGAATGTTGAGTACTTCAAACTTCTTATTTCTCAATCATTATCTTTCTCCCCCGCTTAGAGACTCTCTATTATCCATGTTGTCGTATTTATTAGGCTTGGCATCCTATCCCAAGTTCTTTCTGCCCCCCACCGCCCATGCTGTCTGAATAAACCCCGAAAACCAAACTCGCTGCCACCGAGTCAATTCTGACTCATGTTGACCCTCTGGACAAAGTAGAACTGCCCACGTGGGCTCCAGGGGCTATAAATCTTTACAGGAGCAGAAGGCCGAATTCTTGCCCATGAAGCAGGTAGTGGGTTCAAACTGCTGGCCCTGTGGTTATCAGCACAGCTTGTCGCCAAGTAGGCCAGCAGAGCTCTTTGCAAGCGAAGAAGAAGGAGTCAAAGTAATGAAAGCATCTGTCGTTCTGCGTTTGTTTTCACGTGCCCAGCCCTCTACGTGGAATCCGGTGGGGGAGCAAACAGTTGCATTTGAAACTGCTCGCCCAAAGGCTAGAAATCCTGGTGGCATCGTGAGTTACGAGAGGGGCTGCTAACTGCAAGGTCAGCAGCTCGAAACCACCAGCCGCTCCTTGGGAGAGAGATGAGGCTTTCTACTGCCGTAAAGAATGACGCTCTCAGAACCCCACGAGGGCAGTGCTGGAGGGTTGCTGCCCTGTCCGATAGGGTTGCTATGAGCCAGAATCGGCTCCATGGCAGTGAGCTTGGTTTTAACGCCAAACGCTAATGATTGGAACCTACCCAGAGACACCTCCGGAGAAAGATCTGGAAATCTACTCCTGACAAGTCACAGCCTTGCGCACCTTTGAAGCAGGTTAGACTCTGCTGCACTTGAGTTGGGATCCACTCACAGCAAGGACAGAGGTCGGTTTGGTTTGGGTTGGGTCCTTTGCATCTGTCCGTAGTGCTGTGTTCACAAAAGCATCATTCGGTCTCGAGCACGGGGTGGGGGGAGGTATAAAGTGGGACACCCATCTCCCTCTCTTGCATCCCCGTCTATGACTAAGTAGACTATTAGTAGATGCTATATGCCCAATGCTGGTGGCACAACAAATAAGCCCGCAGCCTCCAACAGAAAGGTTAACAGTTTGAATCTCCCCGCAGCTCCCTGTAACAAAGACCTAGGGACCATAAAGATGGCAGTCAAGGAAGTGCTATGGGGGCAGTTCCCTTCGGTCACCAAGAGCGGACTCAACTTCCGGTACCCAACAACAAGGACAGGCCTGTTTCCTGACCGAGCGTCTTGGAAGACACAGTGGCTAAGTCTTCTCCCAAGGTCATACAGCTAAGTGCAGGCAGGAGCAAAATGCAGATTACCCGGTGCCAGACTCCACCCTCTGAGCCTCGCTTCTGAGCTGCCCCTTCTGTGCTTGCCATCTTTGCAGAACCTTGCCCTGGTCATCAGTCACCCCGTGAAGCACTTTGCCTCGCCCTCCCTTTTCTCCCGAGCTAAAGGTGAATGAAGTTGGAGTCTTCCCCAGGGCAGTTGACTGCTGCTGCCCACTGGTCCCCGCTGGGCAAAGGTGCCCCTGACATGCTGGCTTCTCCGGGGAGTCTGCTTGGCTGACTCTCTGGGAGGTTCTAGTTCTAACCTAGGTGTGCCATTTTCCGTTTTTAACAAGAGAGACACTCTCTGCCTCCCACATCCACCCCCACCCCACCCCGCTGGGCCTCACCTTCACTCAGCCAGGAGCCACGCCCAGGTATCTTTAGCCCGGGGTGGTTTCTGACATCTTGGGCAGCCTAGCAGGAGCCACTGAGGAGGAAGTGTGCCGGCGCTAAGGCATGTTGGGGCTTGCCTTCCCAAGCGAGCCATCCTAGGCAATACAAGACCAAGCTGAGAATGGGGGGCACGTAGGCAATCCAGAGGTGAGTAGCTAGACCAGGGTGAAAAGTCCCGGAGCACAGTCTGCAGAGAGTCCTGTCTTTGAAGGAGGGCCTCTGTGAACATCAGAGAGATCAGCTGCTCCTGGATCTTTGGGCTCTTCATCGGGCACCTGAGTGGCATTCTCTGATACCCCTGAGGCCATGCCTGCCCCAGCAAGTGGGCCCTTCGGTCGCCAGTGCACTGTGCGCTGCGGCCAGTTGTAGGCCCTGTTTCTCCCAGGAGGGAGAAAAGAACACGCCTGGAGGTTTGGCTCTGGGGGGTCTGGGTTCTTTATACAATGTGACCTTGTTGCTATGTATTGCCCACCACAGAGGGCCATGGACAATTATTTTGGAAATAACATTTGTGCCCTACACTTATGAGACAGAGAACCAAAGAGAATATATGATCTAGCCTCCTTATGTTGACAAGTTCGAACAAACTGAATAATGGGTTTAAGACTGAGATGGTCGGGGGGGGG
>NW_022107431.1:42041463-42044620 GCF_000313985.2 Echinops telfairi | reverse complement strand
GGGGGCATCACGCTGGTTCCTATAGGCCAGTGGTTGTCAACCTTCCTAATGCCATGAAGCTTTAATATAGTTCCTCATGTTGTGGTGATCCCCCAACTACAAAATTATTTTTGTTGCTATTTCATAACTATAATTTTGCTACTGTTATGAATCGGGCAACCCCTGTGAAAGGGTCATTTGACCCCCAAGGGGGTCACATCCCACAGGTTGAGAACCGCTGCAGTAGGGTCACTATACGTTGGACTTGACATGCTGGCTGGGACTTGCCATAATGGGGGGAAAACAGAAGTCTGAGGTTTACCACAATTGATTTCTCAGTTGTGTCCTAATCCAGTGTGGGTTCATCTGTTTTTGTTTTTGTTATTGTTGTTGTTAGGTGCCATTGAGTCAGTTCCGACCCATAATGACCCTGTGCACAACAGAATGAAACACTGCCCGGTTCTGCATCAGCCTCACAATTGTTCCTGTGCTTGAGCCATTGTTACAGCCACTGGATGGGCCCATCTCGGGGAGGGCGTTCCTCTTTTTCACTGCCCTACACTTTACCAGACATGATGCACCTTCTCCAGGGACTGGTCTCTCCCGACAATCTGTCCAAAGTGTGTAAGATGAAGTCTTGCCATCCTTGCCTCTAAGGAGTCCTCATGCCTTACTTCTCCAGGACAGAGCGGTTTGTCCCTTTAACAGTCTCTGGTACTTTCAATATTCTTCTCCAGCACCCCAATTCAAACGCATCAATCCGTCTTCAGTCTTTCTTACTCAGTGTCCAACTTTCGCAATAACAGGAGGCAATGGAAAATACCACTGCTTGGGAAAAGCGCAACTTAGTCCTCAAAGTAACGTCCTTGCTTTTCAATACCCTAAAGAGGTCTTCTGCAGCAGATTGACCTAAAGCAATGAATGCATAGATTGATCTCTTGACTGCTGCTTCCATGAGTGTTGATTATGGATCAAAGCAAGACAAAATTCTTGATAACTTCAACCTTTTCTCCATTTATCATGACGTTACTCATTTTCAGGGATTTTGGTGTTTTTCAGTCTTCTGTGCATCGAGTCATAATCCACACTGAAGGCTGCAATCCTTGATCTTCATCAACAAGTGCTTCCAGTCCCCCTCACTCTCAGCAAGTAAGGTTGTGTCATCTGAATATAAAAAGTTGTTAATGAGCCTTCCTCCAATCCTGATGCCACATTCTTCTTCATCTAATCCAGCTTCTCTGATTATTTGCTCAGCATACAGAGGATACAAGGCTGTTGCACACCTTTCCTGATTCTAAACCCTGCAGGGTTCCCTTGTTCTATTTGCACTGCTGCCTCTTGATCCACAAGGGGAAGTTCACGTTCCACATAAGCTCAATGAAGTGTTCTGGAATTCTCATTCTTCTCAAGGTTACCCATAGTTGATGATCACGCAGCCTTAGTATAGTCAGTAAGACCCAAGTAAATATCATTCTGATATTCTCTGGTCTGAGCCAAGATCTATCTGGCATCAGCAATGCTATCCCTAATTCCACATCCTCTTCGGAATCTGGCCAGAACCTCTGGCAGCTCCCCTCCCTGTCATGGCCTGCTGCAACCTTTGTCGGACGATCTTCAGCAAAATTTTACTTGCATGTGGTAACAGTGATATTGTCCTATAATCTGAGCTTTCTGTTGGGTCACCTTTCTTTGAAATGGGTTCACATGTGGATCTCTTTTTGTCAGTTGGCTAAGTGGCCGACTTCTGAATGTTCTGGCATAGATGAGTAAATGCTTCCAGTGCTCCGTCAACTTGTTGGACTAGTTCAATGAGTATTCCGTCAATTCCTGGAACCTTGGTTTTGGCTAATGCTTTCAATGCAGCTTGAGCTTCTTTCTTCAGCAACTTCAGTTCTTGCTAATGCGCCACCTCCTGAAATGGTGGATTGTGACTAGTGCTTTGGGGTACAGTGATCTGTGTGTCTTTTCCACCTTCTTTTGAGGCTTCCTGCGTTATTCGATATTTTGCCCATAGAATCTTTCAAGATGGCCACTTGAGGCTTGAATTTTTTCCTTCAGTTTTTTTAGTTTAAAAATGCTGAGTGTCTTCTTCCTTTTGATTCCCTAACTCTAGGTCTCTGCACATTTCATTATAATTCATGACTTTGTCTTCTCGAGCTTTGAAATTTCCTTTTCAGTTCTTTGACTCCATCATTCTTTCCATCGGCCTCAGCTACTCGCAGATTAAGAGCACGTTTCAGTGTCTCTGACAACTGTTTTCCTTCCTTTCTTGTCTTCTTAATGACAGTTTGCTTTCTTTAGGTATGATGTTCTTGATGTCTCCCAGCTCCTCGGTCTTCTGTCACCAGTGTTCAGTGCAACAAATCTGCCCTTGAGATCTTCTCAAAATTCAGGTGGGATAGATTCAGGCTCGTGTTTTGCACTTGTAGGCTTGTTTTAATTTTCTTCAGTTTCAACTTGAACTTCTGTCTGAGCATTTCATGGTCTGTGTCACACTCAGCCTCTGGCCTGGTTGTAGCCACTGATATTGAAACTCCACATCATCTCTTCCCACAGATGTAGTCAATTTGATTTCTGTGTATTCCATGTTAGAGTCGCTGTTTGTATTGGAAAAGTGTATTTGCTATGAACCAGTCATTGGTTTTGAAAAATTCTATCATGCCATCTCCAGCGTCATTCCTATCACCAGGACCATACTTGCCAAGCCCCGTTCCTTCCGCTTTGTTTCCAACTTTTACATTCCAATCGCCAATACTGATCAATGCACCTTGGGTGCATGTTTGACCAATTCCAGACTGAGTCTGTTCTTCCATTTCCTCCTCACTAGTTGTGCTGGTTGGTGCTTACATTTGAATAATAGTTGTACTGACTGGATTTCCCTGTAGGTGGAACGATATGATCCTGCTACAAATAGCATTGTACCTCAGGACTGATTTTGAAATGTGCATTTGGATAATGAATGCAATGCCATTCTTATTAGTTGTGTTATTCCTGGCATAGTAAATCATATGCTCTGATTCAAAATGACCAATACAAGTCCATTTCAGCTCGCTAATGCCTACTATATTGATATTTATGTGCTTCATTTGATTTTTGACCACCTCCAGTTTTCCCAGATTCATACTTAGCCCCTTCCAAGTGCCAACCATTAGCAGATGTTTGCAGCTCTTTCTCCTTA
>NW_022107431.1:42038638-42040562 GCF_000313985.2 Echinops telfairi | reverse complement strand
CATCCAGCTCAGATGCACACGTGTGTCCCCCACCCAGTATCATTAAGGACACATAACGGAGAAAGCTCTCCTGCTCGGGATCACCTGTTCCGGACTTTACCATTAGAGAATCATTTCATCGGGGTCAACGTCACACTGGTTTTTTGTCTCCTTTAAAACGGTATCAGTTGCCACTTGACTGCCTCTTCACTCCAAATTCACCCTGGAGTGCCGCTCTTAAAAAACAGCTCTGGGTTATTTATTTATTTGTTTGTTTTCTTTGCTAGCTGGCACGTTATTAACCTTTATCCTCAGAGGATCTTTTCTGTTCTGGTTCCCACATGCTTGCTGGCAGATCCCCGCAGGGCCCGAGGCTTGCCTGGGTGACCTTTGGGTGCAAGGTCCTGACCTGCCTGAGCACTCCCACTCCTCGGGCAGCCCCGGACCGTCTCAGGTGAGGGGGTTCCTGTGACGGACTTTTCCTGACCCTTAGAAGGCAGATTTCCACCAAGCTCCACAAGTGCAGAGCCCAGCCTCTCTCTGCTCCATGAAGCACAGCTTGCTCTCTCATGAGCGGGTCCCGGTGCCGGGGCACGGGGGTGAGGAGGGCGGGTGGGAAGAGGCCTTTCCCTGGGTGCTCTCTCTGCCACCGCAGGATGTTATTTAGGGTTCTCCTTTCTTCGTTTAGGAACCCTGCCGGCAGCAGGGGTAAGAGTTGGGGTGCTGACCCCGAGGTCTGTAGCTTAAAACAGCCGGCTGCCCCTTTGGAGGAAGATGGGTCTTTGATTCCGGTAGAGTATCACCGGCTCATCAACCCCCAGGGGCGGTTCTGTCTGGTCCTGGAGGGTTGCGATGAGTCGGAACCGATTCGCCAACAGTGAGCTTTCTCCTTACAAATCAATTTTGTGCTCTTTCAAGCGGCGGCGTTACAGTTAGTAACCCTCTGTTGGAATTAATGTGGAGGCTCTCTCTTGGGTGGCCCCAGGCTGTTTCAGCATGCAAGATCTTCGGGGAGAAGGCACGGGAGTTGCTGGCACTTCAGTGTGAAACATGGGTGGGTGGGTGGTTTTTGTCTTCCTGGTCCTTAAAGAATACTAGGTTCCTTGGAGCTTAGAGAAGGGAGGGGAAAAGCAGACAGACCCAGGAAAGCCTAATGAAGAAGTTTGCCTATTTCACAGTGTTGCCAAGGGGCGAACTAGAGCTGCCAAGGGCGGTTCTCTAGTTCCGTGCAAAACCTCTGCTTCCCCAGGGCCGGCCTAAGGGCCCCCGAAACAGCCAGAAAGCCCTCCCTTCTCAGGTGCGGGTGGTAACTACTGGACTTTGATAAGCTCAGCTGATTCCCCTCTTCGTTGTTTTGTTTGTTAACCACACGTGCGTGCGAGTGGGCTGCCTAATAAAGCATGAAGGGGGCAGTTCTGAACATTGTATTTCATCGCCCGCGTGGGGGCCACTCCCTCGGCGTGCATTTGCTCCTGCAGACAGGGCTTCTCACCTTCAGGCTGCGGGGGAACCTGGCACGAACCCCTGAGCGCTGTCAGACCGAGAGAGCCTCGGTGCCCTGCTCAGCACATCGTTAGGAACAGGACGGCAGCTGGCTCTTCAGGATGGGGTAAGTGTGGTCTGCATTAAAAAACGAGAGGAGGTAGAACACAACAAAGGTTCCTTCTAGCCTAAAACATCGCTCCTTCTTACTAAGTAATATGGGCACTAAATGGAAAAAACAAGTGGTAGAAAAGACCTTATTTAGAAAATCAGCGATCTCTCTCTCACCTTCCCCCTTGCCTCCACTTACTAGACCTGGCCCCTTAATTCTCTTCATGCTGTAAAGTTATACTTCTTTTGTTTCTCTATTTTTATTTTTAGCCCATTCTTTTTCATGATTCCTCCAGAGGGAGTGACCAGACACCTATGTGCCCATCTGCCATTGAGAAAAAAGGGCCAGACC
>NW_022107431.1:42036664-42038098 GCF_000313985.2 Echinops telfairi | reverse complement strand
TCACAAGAGTTCTGTCCTGTCCTATAAGGTCGCTCTGGGTTGGCACCAACTCAATGGCAGTGAGTTTGGTTTTTGTTCCAGTGTTAGTGGGTAGGGTCTGAGATGTCAAAGCTTGTCAGCAGCCTTCTGAAATACGAATAGTGTCCTCTACTGATGGGACAGAAAAGGAAGAAGGAAGCCCGAGATGATAGGCATCTACAGAACTGTCCACATGAAGCCCTGCTGACCTGGGGACCAGCAGAAGGAGGTGCCAGCTACCACTACCTGAGCATCCTGATCAGGGCCACAACAGATTGGAGCAAAAGAGAAAGCAGAACTCAAATTCTTTAAAAAAGAAAAGAAAGAGGTCCAAATTTACTGGACAAGTTAAGACTAAAGGACTCCCCAAGACTCTTCCCCTGAAATACTCTTTTAAACTTGAATTAAACCCAAACTGTCACCCATTAACTAAATAACAGATGAACTCATAAAATAAAGAATTTGTGAGAATGAGTGGGGGTAGAGCAGAGATCCAAAGCCCATCTGTGGACAATGGAACCATCTCCCCACAGAGGGGCCACAGGGAAGGGACGAGTCAACCAGGGTGCATTAAAGCATCGATGAAACACACTATATTCCTGTTCCTTGAGGCTTCCTCACCCTCCAACACCATGACCCCAGTGCTGCTTCTCAATTCAGACTAGACTGGAACATGCATACAGGTATAGATAAGAGATGGGAGCTCATAACACACAGACTCCAGGAACAGGAGTGAGAATAGTGATACCAGAAGGGTAGGGGGAAGAGGGGAAGAGGAAGGGAGAAAGGGGGAACCGATCACAATGATCGACACATAACCATACACCCCTCTTCAAGGGTAAGAACAACAGAAAACATTAGGGAAGGGAGACAGCGGTCGGTGTGAGATATGAAAATAATAACAATGTACAATCAATCTATCAAGGGGTTATGGGGAAGGAGGAGCTGATACCAAGGGCTCAACAGAAAGTAAATGTCTAGAAAAGAATGAAGACAACATATGTACAAATTCGCCTGATGCAAGCGCTGTAGGGACTGTGATAAGAGTTGTAAGAGTCTGCAATAAAATGAAAAGAAAAAATAAAGAAAGAACTTGTAATTACTGCATTCCTTTTTGAAAAATCATCTACGTGTGGCCAATATATTGGGCCAAATACTTACCGTAAAGGAAAGATGAAAAGGGAGGTAGGGAAACTAGAGTACTGGAAATGGAACAGCAATAATGCTGATACATTGTGAAGAATGTAACTGAAGTCACTGGATAATTTGTGTAACAATGACTGAGTGGGAACCTATGTTGTTGTGTAAATTTTCACTGAAAACACCATAAAATATTATTTTGTGTGTGTGTTAAATATGTATTTTTTGTTTTAATCGTTTTATTGGGGGCTTATACAACTCATCACAATCCATACA
>NW_022107431.1:42021877-42034919 GCF_000313985.2 Echinops telfairi | reverse complement strand
CCTTGGCCATCTCCCTTTCATTTAAAACTGTTCATTGAGGCCAACCACATGAAGCTGGTTGGAACTCTATTAACAGGCTGGAAATAGACTATTACAGACCACGTGCTCTTCCCAGCGAGGGCAAGCCTCACTAAGCAGCCAGCACCAGCGGGCCTGAAACACGGCCTCCAGCCTCACTGTGATTAGCACCTCCGCGCTGCACTTCTGTTGTGCACACACCTTTCGGACAGAGAAACAGAAGGGTGGGGGTATTTAAAGGAGAGATGAAGCTGCATCTATCTTTATCCAATCCGTTGCTAATTATTCCATCCCAATTTCTGCCTCTCCCCAATGGCATAACACCTCAGAAGGCCCTGCCTCATCGGCCTAATAAACCAACACCCAAACCAAGCCAGTTGCCGCAGAGTCAGTGTCTCCCGCACTCCCAAAGGTCTCGTGCTGTGGTTGTTTGACGACAGGGCACTGAGTCTTTCTTTCCAGGCACACCTTGGTGGGTTTGAACCGCCAGCCTTGAGGTTAGTACTCAAGCACTTAGCCATTTGCGCCACAGAGGGTTTTCGGGTCCTTAATTAGTCAGTAGCATCACACTTCAAGGAGACCTATGGCCAGCCTCGGTTAAGCATTGGCCTGCTTAACAGAAGGATCAGCGGTTTGAGTCCACCAGTCACTCTGCAGGAGAAAGGTGAGGCTGTCTGCTGACAATGGACCACCTTGGCAATTCTGTGAGGCCGGTCTGCTCTGCCCTGCAGGGTCACCGCGAGTCAGTATCGTCACCAGCAGTGGGTTGGGGCTTGGTTGCCATGGCGCCATCATGCCTATCGGCTTTGTTCATTCGTCCTCGTTTAAAAGAGAGCTAAGTAGAAAAAGCTTCATAGACTGCACCTTGATCCAGGCTGGTAGTGTGACATGAGAAGAGCTGTGACATTTACTTTAAAAAAATAAATAATAAGCCATCAAAGCTCCTTAACGCAGAATGCATGTTCGCAATCAGAGCCAGAATCCAAAGGCATAATAAAGAAAAGCAAGTGAAAATGCTCATAATCGTCATATTTAAAACGCCTTATTTCCTGCCAATTTCTCCGTTCCCAGAGAAGCGGACGTTGCCCACTCTGCCAGCAGCGTCTCCGTCAGCTGCCAGCTGTTACTTCCCTGGAAAGGGGTCAGAGGGGGGCCGGTAGCTCACAGTCAGCCAGAAGCTGCGTGCAAGAGCCGTCCCTTGTGGGGGTTTGCTGCTGGCTGATTGTCAGCTGTGAGCTACAAGTCCTGGTTTGATAAAAGCCAGCTATAGATTTCAAACCTCCTGTTTCCCGTGTGTGCTCCTAAATCATCACGCACTCCAAACGAGGCTCAGTGAGCACGCAGGCCTTTGTTCTGCCTTGTTAGGTGCCCGCAGGGAGACTCCTCTCTCCACAGTCACTTGGCAAGGTGGCAGGGTGGGGTGAATTGAGGTGAGGTGGGGTGAGACGGAGGAGAGATGCATGGACTAGGTGGGCCACACAAGGCCCAGGGACACATCATAGCTCTAAGTGAGAAAGAAACTGGTCCCTGCAGCCCGGCAGGGTCTCACACTCAGTGACAGCTGGGGGCTGGGGCTGAGGCTGAGGCTGAGGGCTAGAGGGTGGGATGCACTTGTGAGCGAGCGAGAGTCGCTGAAGCCCCTGAATTGAAGCGTGTCACCAGCATGATGTGCCAGGCACGAAACCCAGTTGGTAAACATCCTGGGGCTCCCAACTGGCCACGGAGGTGAGCAATCTAGAATGACCCTCTCAGCCACCGTGTGGAGCTCAGGGCTCTGTCAGTGCGGGGTGGGCTGCGCAAAGGGAGGTAGCAGACGTGGTACAACGGTGTGCTTTAAATTCCGCTGCTCATGAGCTGTCGTGCACAATCCATCAACCAGGAAAAATCAACACCCAGCAGAAGCCAGCTCTGAGTGAAAGGGAGTGAACAATAAATTTCAACAGCCTATACTCCCGCTCGCTCGCTGCTTGCTGTGAATATTAATCCGGGGAGGGAGCTGGCTCCCACCCAATCAAAAGACAGGTGTAAGCTGAAACCAACTAAACCTCGGGGGTCTTTGAGGGGGAAGCGTCCCTGTGAGCCAAGCGTGGCTGCCGAGAGACACAGTTCTGGAAAAAAACGGCCTCCCCCCACCCCCCGCCCCCCCCAGCTGTCCGTCATAGCCAGCTCGCCCACCCGCAGCCCTCACCTGTCCCCACCACGGGCTCTCATTTCTTTTTACGATTCCTACAATTTCTGTTGTAGCAAAGGAGGAGGACCTGTTTCGGCGTCTAAGGGAGGAGTGACATTGTGCTGGGTGGTGGGCAGCCGTTTTGCTCGTGGAATGACCTGAGTGGGACCTTGGTTGTCCGTGGCAGGGAGGAGCCTTAAGGATGGTCAAGATCGAGACAAAGGAGCTAGCTGGGCCTGCCAGATGAAGCTGCCAGAATGCTGTCTTCTCTGGGTGCTGCGGCGCCAGGGGTCTCAGGCCCTGCAGAGAGAGAGGAGAAGGTGAGAAGAGGTCTCTGGAGAGACAGGGCAAAGCTTTGGTCCACTGAGGTGTGCGGGTCCACCTTGAGAGATGATCAGCAAGATGGTCTCCTAAGCAAAGATGGCCAACCAGCTTAGAAAGCCTGCCTGGGGAGTTAGCGCCTGGGTCTGGGCCACCTCAAGCCCATGGTGACCCCCAGGGTTTTCAGGGGCTAGGTTTTCCAAGTGGATCATCAGTCTTCCTTCAGGTCCACCTCCATCTGTAAGCTTCACTGAAACCCACTCAGCGTTGTAGTAACACGCAAGCCTCCATAGACAGACCCCACATTGGGTAGTGGCTGAGCCTGAGGGGCATCGGCCAGCAAGCAAACTGCCCACGTGGAAGGTGGGGATTCTACCACTGGCCCACAGATGTCCTTCCAAAGGGCTCATCGTTCAGCCTAAATGGTCTACTGGGTCTGCCCTTGGCTGCCCTCCCCACCCACTGTCCCTGAACCTTCAGCCCAACCTGTCTGAGCGACACTCACGCGACTGGCCCTTCGGGCAATATCCAGGAAGACGGGAGTGGTAGAGAGATGGGGAAGGAGCTCCCCAAATATGGGGGTAAGATGTGTCACAGCCTTCCTCTTGGGAGGCAGGAATTCAGAGTGAGAGGTGGCTGTGAGGGGCTGGAGAAATCCCATGGGAAATGGAGTGGGGATTCCATCCACTTCAGAGGAGCGAACCCGATCCATTGCCTTTGAGTTGACTCTGCCTCCTAACAGCCTGGTGGGCTGGGGAGTAGACCTACCCATGGGTTTCCAAGGCTGTGAATCTTTCCGGTAGTAGATTGCCACGCCTTTCTCCTGTGGAGTGGCCTGTGGGTTTGAACCTATGACCTTTCCGTTAGCAGCCAAGCACTTAACCACTGCACCACCACCCCTCCTTCTAGGAGCTTGGTTGTTGTTGTTAGAGAATGTCGAGTCAGCTTCGACTCAGAGCAATGCCCCAGGTACACGGGGAAGAGCCCCACCCACTTGTGCCCATCCCACAGTTGTTCTCCTGTTGGGAACCTTGACTGCTGCCACGGTGTCAAGTCATCTTGTCAAGAGTCTTCCTCTTTTCCCCCATTACTCTCTACCAAGCACGGTGTCCCTGTCCAGGGACTGGTCCTTCCTGATCACGAGTCCAAAGTAAGTGCCGTAGTCTCCCCCTCCTCCCTTCTAAAGAGCATTCTGTAGTCACTCCTTCCATGACACATTTGCTCCGTCTTCTGTCAGTTATATCAGCCGCTCAGAGTGAATATTAAAGATCAAGGGGATTCCAGACACTGGGAAGACTCGGAGCTTCCTGGGTTGTCCTTCAAATCCCAAACTTCTGAGCAGGAAAACCAGCATCTCTGGCTGCATTGCCCAGCCAGCGGTGCAAGCCTATCACTGTCTTCAGCACAGGAATCCCTGTGCACGGTCCAGTAACCACAGCTCACCCTCCTTGAGAAAAGATTTGGCAAACATGCAAACTGTAGACTAGCACTCTGGCTTTCTGGGAGCTAGGAGACACAGGGGCAGCTTAGATTCCATCTATCTTCCTTCCCAGTAGCACCCACAATATCTCAGTCAGGCTGGTCCTGAGCCATGCAGAGCAGACTGGCCTTGGAACATGAACTTGGTCAGACAGAACCACCTGTCACTGTGACAGAACCATGTCAAGTGCATCGGCACCTTGGTTCCCTGTCCATCCAGATATCCATCTGTATAAATAAGCACAGGGCGTTTCTTTAACTCAACACTTCGTGCAGCAGAAGGCTTGTTGGCAGTGACCAGCCCACACTCTGCAGGAAGAACTCCATAAAGTTTCATTTTCCTCAAGTACTTTACCCACCACGAGTCTGTTAGTGTTAGGAGCCCTAGTGGCGTCGTGGTTATGTGCTGGGCTACTAACCACAAAGTCAGCAGTTCAAAACCACCAGCCGTCCCTTGAGAGAAAGATGAGGCTTTCTACTCCAGTAACCAGTTACAGTCTCAGAAATTCACAGGGGCAGTTCTACCCTGTCCTACGGGCTCGCTGTGAGTCAGAACTGACTCGACAGTGAGTTTGTTTTGATTCGGGTCTGTCATTGGTCCTACCATGGTGGCTTCTGCCTGTTGCTGTGATGCTGGAAGCTAATGCCAGCAGGGCCAGCCATGGCGGCAGCTTTCCTGAAGTTCCTGAGTGCCCCAGTAGGAAGAAGCTCCTGGCAATGTCCTTCTGATGAAAATCCTGTGGCTCACAACAAAAGACTCCCCGAGACAGCGCTGGCAGATGAACCCACAAAGGTGGAGGGCACTCAAACACGCCCTGGCTACAACAGTGGAGCTAGAAGGACCAACATCATGAGATGACACAGGACCGGCAGCATCTCACAGCAGGTTCTTACCCCACACACGGCCTGAGCCAGCTCCTGCGTTTGTCCTGGCTCACTCTTGTCAGTGTGCCTCCAAGGGTTAACCTCTGGGCTGGCCTGTCCCTCTAGGCCCAGCACCATTCTCCCCCACACAGTTCCTCCATGTCAGGCGCTCACCTCTGCGTCTCGGTCCTTCACGCTTGCTTTAGCACTCTGGGCCTTGGCCAATGTAAGAGAGAGAGAGAACTGGATGCAAAAAATAGATTATTGTAGTTGTTTCTGAATTCCAGAGGCGTGGGGTAGGTGGGCAGGGGGCAGCGCAAGGGAAATGGGCTGACAGTTTAGGGAAACAAACACCTGCTCAATTAACACCGGGTGTCAGCTGGTCTCAGCTGTGTAAAGAGATGGCAGGAATCTGGGGAATCAGCATCGAGGGACACTGATGTTCTGAAAGCAGGACATAGAATCAAGTACAAGGGGACAGGATAAGCTCCCCCAAATGGCAAAGGTGGGGCTCAAGGTGAACGAGAACCTGTAAGAAACCCCTCCTGGTGGACAGAGTGGAGGATCTTCAGAATAGACTAGCTACACCATTCAGCACATCACTGCATGAAGCCAATGGGATGTGTCCCTTCTGCCTGTGCTTTGGACTGCTGCCACTCCACGTGTGGTTCCCACCCAGCAGTGACAGAAGCCTCTGGGAGGTGGTGAGAAATGCAGATACCCATGCTTCCCCCAGTCCTGCTGAACTGGAATCTGTATTCTAAAAGGTCTACCTGTGATTTGTATGCACCCTCCATTTGATAAGAGACATTTTAAATTATTGGTTTGCAATACTGCACAGGGAAATTGCCTGCTAAACTTTTGTAAAGGATGCCTGTCGCACCTCCAGAAACCTGGACTTAGTGTGTGTGAGGAGGCACGGACGGGCCTGGGGATTCCTAGAAGCTCTCATGTGGCTGTAACATGTAGCAAAGGCTGAGAACCGCCGCCTTAGCTGAGAACGCTGCCCTGGCCTTTCTCTGGCCGCACTGCTGTGTATGGGTGTGGTGTCATAGAGCAGCGGTGGTAGTCTGGCCAAGGGGGCTCTCCCGGCCAGCCGGGGAGCCTGGGGAGAAGGCCTTGACTTGTTGTGTTTGCCAACTTCCACTGTGTAAATAGGCTACTCTAGGTGATCTCAAGGTACCAATATGATGGCGCTGAATGTGGCATTAGGAAGAGATAACAGCGTTGGCTACACCATTCAGCACATCACCGCATGAGCCAATGGGACGTGTGCACACTGAGCCTCGCCCCTGCCTTCGGAACCATATGGGGCACAAGCATTCCCAGAGCCTGCTTCCAGGGCCTGTGCTGACCTAGTCCCAACGTGCGTGGGACAGGGTCTAGGCAGGTGGGTTGCACTATTTAAACCTGCACATGAGGCCCCTTGTGTGCGGGGCGGAGCTGGTGATAGGAAGAGAGTGGAGGAAGTGGTGGGTCTCCCTGTGGATTCTCGCCCCGTTCTTCTAGATGCAGGAGTGGGCCTGCAGGACGGTCATGTCCCACCTTGAATGTTCAGCTCTTCCCTGCGCTCGGCTAGGCTATGTGCTCTGCTAGGCTGGGTGGAATCAATAGTTAATTGTTCAGCTAATGACCAAACTTTGAAAGAAAGGTCTGATGATCAGCTTCCAAAGGGTCAAAGCCATTGAAAACCCTCTGGAGCCCAGTTGGACTCAGCAGCATAGCACTCACTGCCATGAACAGGGGTGGACTCCCTGGATCCGCTTGCCTTTGGTTGCTATGCTATGGGTGGCCTGCTGCTATCACCGAACATTCCCAATCCATCCCCTAGCACAGGTCTCTACACCCTGCCCTTGATGAGGGGAATGAAGGAAGAGGGGCGGTGCTCTTGGGCCGAGTGAGGGATGAGAGAGAAGACAGCAGATGCTGAGGAACGGACCTAGAAATCGTCTTTAAGTGGGAGTTAAAATCATGTTAACCAGGAGAATAGAACTCAACCTCTGTCTCCCAAGAACCCTTGGGAATGTTGGGGAAGCTGTTGAACTTTCCACAGGATGTGGGAAATGAACTTTGAGTCATTGTATTTGTTTGCTAAGGGAACAACAATTCCAAAAGGCTGGAAGACTCAGAATGAAGAGCTTAGATGCTGGAATAAGACTGTACCATGTATAGGTTAAAATCCCAGGTCTGCCCCTCACTGTCGCTATGGGAAAGCTGTGTAAGCTTCACTTCCCTACTCTGTATCTCCCTTATAAACATATCCCTTGGGATGTCTCAAAGAGGAATGTGTCAAAAAAGCTAGTGTGCACTTGGAAGGGCAGGGTGTTGACTGGGTCTGGGGCCAGACAGAGTGAAGGAGGACAAGGAGGTGGGGAGCCCCTGCGGTGGGTGTTGTGAGGTGAAGCTACACTGCCTGAAGGGCACCCAGAACCTACAAAGGACATTGGTGAATGAAAAGGGGCCCAAGACAAACACCTTGTCCTCCCTAGAATGTTGCCAGCTCCCGTCTTTCACCTCTCTCCCAAGTTCGAGGTCATGTTCTCTTTAAAATCATCAAAATGTTATGGCTTAAGCTCCACCGATTGCCAGAAATTAGGCCCCTGTGAAGGCCCTTCGAGCACCCAGAGTGCCGTCTTACAGATTGTCAGGGCTTCAGGGCTCCAGCTTCCTGGTCATCTCTGACACTGGTCATGAACAGGCTGCCCCTGGGCCCTGCTTTACTGCCCCCACTTTGGCCTTGTGATGCTGGATCCACTTTGTTGTCTTCCACTGAGAGCTAGCCCATCTTCAAAGAATCCCACCCGGATTCCTCGTCGAGGAGACGCGCTTACTCCTCCACCCTAGGTAGACCTCTCTGCCTGGGATCTTGGCCCATACCTGTCACCTGAGAAAGAAGGTGATGCTTCCTGCCTGTTCTGGTGATATTCTCATCCCTCTCTGTGCTTTAGCTCATCCCAAGATCCCTAGTAATGGAAACATTTGCATTCTCCAAGGAAATCTATCCGTTCTACCTGTGATGGGGTAGGGAAGGGGAATAATGTGATCTTATTGAACCAATCCCAGTAAGACAATCAAATCAGAACATAGGGATTTTGTATACTATTACAAACCTCCCCCCAAAAAATAAGATGGAATTTTGCCTCACACAGTCGGGCATACTGTTGAAGGCCATTAAGACTCAGCCTTGAAACGGCTGCGATATCACAACCCAGGTGTCAGTATCTGCTATTGGCGTCTGTGGTTTGACATAGAGACTAAGAAAAAGAACAAAGACGTATGCAAGTTCTGGGAAAACAGAATGTTTAATTTTTATCAAAGACTCCTTGACTTGGCAGAATATAGAGTTTCTGATATATTGTCATAATAGACTAATTGTAACCCTGGGTTGTTTCTGCATGTATAAAAGGGAGATGTAGAATCAACTCGGGGCTTCAGTATTTCCTGTTGCCCTCCCAATACTTTCTGTCTCTTTTTTTCCTTAATCCTCACTCCCCCTTTCAGGACCGTTCGACTCGTCGGCAGGCTCCGACAGCATACTCTAGACCCTGACTGCATCTTGTTGCTCCTAGGGTGTTTCTGTCACCCCCATCGTCCCCAGGGGCCCCCCACCACACCACATGCCACACTCTGGCCCATGGAAAGGATCCAGAAGAGAAAGGACAGCTCCCTTCCTGGAGAGTATGCCCTAGTATTTGCATCTGCCGCTTCTCAGATCTCAGGAATTGGAAGTTCACCACCTGACCGTCACCCTCCGTAGGGAAGTCTTTCTCCTTTGTCACCCCTGCCAACTAAAGAGTTCATGACGGTGGCGGCAAGAAGGGGATGGAGATGGACGGTGACGCCGACTTCTCGACCACAAACAGCCACCACCCCATCGTGGCTAACTCGCACCGAGCCGGGCCAGCTGCAGAAGGACCAGAACAAATCGGCTCAGCCCGTCCAGAAGTCACAGATGAGCCACCCGAGGGAAGCACCCTCGTCCTTCTTGCTCACGGGCTTCAAATACGAGCAGTCAGAGTGACAGCTCAGTGAGACCTGGACTGTTGTCACAGAAGACAGACAGCCGTGACCTGAGCCTGAGGCCTCACCTTCACTGTCACGAGCGCCAGAACCCAAACCGAACTGGTCGCCATCAAACCCACCCGGCTCCCAGCTCCCTATGGACAGGCTTCCAGAGCTGTCGTCTTTATGGGATTGGACGGCCACACCCGTCTCCCCTGGAGAAATCGGTCAGTTTATTCTTTGCACAGTCTGAAAGGAAAACCAATCTCTCTCTCTCTCTCTCTCTCTCTCTTTCTCTTTCTCTCTCTCTCTCTCTCTCTCTCTCTCTCTCTCTCTCTCTCTCTCTCTCTCTCACACACACACACACACAGAGGGAAATGTGAGGTTCTATTATCAGCCTATAGGAGATGTGATGATGCTGTAAGGTAAATGTTCATTGCTAACCACAAGGATGGTGGTTCAAACCCACCGTTTAGTCTTCGTAAGAAAGACGAGGCTATCTGCTCCCACGAGGACCTCTGGCCTCGGCAGGGTCCCTCTGGGTGGCAGTGGCCTCGGTGGCCATAGGTCTTGCTTTTTCATAAAAGGTCTGAGGAGGGTTTGTCTTTTTAAAATTAAAAGCGACTCCTTTTTCTCTTGCTCGCTCACCAGATTTTCATTTCTCAAATTATCCGTCAGCCCTTTGATTTTGGCATCACATCTAGCTCCTAACTTTCTCCAGAGTCAGAAAAATCCCAGGCTTAAAATGTGCCCCCATCATCCACACTCCTGAAATCCCACCTCACCTGTGAAACCTGCCTTAGCTAACCAGGGACCAGCCTCCTCATGGCAACACCTGGCTTCACGGACTTTGAAAACCTAAGTCCATCTTCCTCCAGTGCTGTGGAGGCCACGTTTTGGTCACCGCGCCCCCTGTGACGGGCGAACTGCCCCAGAGTTTGGAAGCAAATGACCAGACCTTTCTCTCAGAGAAACTAGATGGATCTGAACCTCCAGCTGTTTGCTTAAGCCCTCAACACTTAATCATTGCACCACCAGACTCCTTTTGTTTTTTTCTTTCAAAAATCATTTTATTATTGGGGCTCTTACAGCTCTTATCACAATCCATCCTTCCATCCGTTCTATTAAGTATATTTGTACATTTGTTGCCATCAACATCCTCAAAACATTTCAGGCTCCTTTTCTTAGACAGAGTGTCAGCATACCTGTTTACTATCAGCTCTATGCACTTTCTAGCAACCAGGAAAAGCTGCAAGGGAAGGTTTTTATTTTGTTTTTAATGAAAAGAAGACTTTTTTTTTCCTTCACACCCTTCCTCTTGCTGGGAAGATATGAAAGATCCCTGGTGATGTAGTCATTACATGTTGGGCTGTTAACCACAAGGTCAGCTGTTCGAAACCACCAAAGGCTCCTTGGGAGAAAGATGGGGCTGTCTGCTCCCGTACAGAGTACCAGTCTCAGAAACCCACAGGGGCCGTTCTAAGTCGGCAGTGAGTTTGGTTTGTTGTTGTTTTGAGAGGAGGATAGAAACATTAAGTCAGTCAGCAAGAGCAACTCTGCTTATTCAGGGTCTTCCATGGGGTCTGAGAGGTGGAGGGGTCCTCTGTCCCGAAAATAAAGTGCAGGGCAGGGCAGGCCAATGCCCTCTAGAGGTGTGTGACCTGCCTTTGCCTTTTCCTCTGGTGGACCCTCCCACTCTGGTGTGGAGGGAATTCTCCGACATACAATATTCCCATATTCCATTGTTTCAGGGGGCTTTTCTGACTTGAAGTAAATGATCTGACATGCAATATAGCCATATTTCTTGTTTGCATAATATATGTATCTTATTCTATTAATGGGTTTAGGGTTTCGAGGTCCTGGAAATGTTCTGGAATTAGATTATGATTATTGTACCACAGCATTTTGAATAGACCAAAAATCACTGAATTGCATACTGAAAAAATGGCTTAGGTGGTGAGATAGTTAAGGTTTATTGTGCCAATCTGGTTGATAAACACACGTGGGGTTAATTGAAGAGTGGAGGCATAAATGGCTCGGTGAGCCTCGCCTTTCTCGGATCTCTTGCTTTGTGATGGTCGGACCAGGGTGCAGCTGCCTTAGCCAGTTCCCTGTTTCAGCTGGCAAGGCTCACTTCCTGTGAGACATCCCCAAAGAGAAGCTGCATGGACCTACCCCAATGCAGCCCTGGGTGCTGGAGCTGCCGCGTGGAGACCCCTGCCAGCGCTGAGATGCTTACACGTTCACTGATTCAGCTTCCCTCCTGAAGTTGGCGTCATAGTGTCTGCTTTGTGAGATGGAGGAGGACTTTGTAGTTTAGTGTTGGACATATGGGTTAATGTTGGACTTGTGAGCCTGGACAGCACTGGGTTGGGATGCTTTCTTAATGTGCACTTATCCTTTATATAAAAGTCTCTCTTATACATATATGAGTTTCTATGAATTTGTTTCTCTAGTGTACCCAGACTAACATAGGTGGTGAGTGTCATTTGGTTTCGGTCTATGAATTTGACCTCAATTTTTTAAAAAAGTAATTGTTACATGTGACTATTTTTGGATTGAGTACTATTTTGTACCATTTCCCTGGCTCATTGTTGTATAGACTGATAACTGAGTCTTGGTATGCTAGGTGAGTTCTGTATCTGTTTAATAAGAAGGGCTAGTATTTACCGTGTGTAGATGATGTTGTCCGAGCTTCATAACCACCCAACAGGGCTGCTCCGTACATCGTGTAGTTTGTGCTGGCTGAGGAGATCTGTGGAGCCCAAGCCCACCCCGGTGCCCAGTGACCAAGCTGCGTGCCCCTCCCAGCTCCCCAGGTGAGGAGGCATTTCTCCACACCAACGCCAGCCCGAGCTCGCAGGTGCCTTTGCAGCCTCGATCACCATGAAATACAAACCTTGCTGTCCCTCTCACATAGATAAGGAAATTCAAGTACAGAGAAGTTAAGAAACTTCCCTAAGGCTACACAGCACAGAGGAGGTGTGCAGGGACCCAAAACAGGAGCCCTGACCCGGACCCTGGAGCCTCGACTACAGCCCTCTTGGCCTGACATCTTTTCCATGCTCTGGAATGCTCACTGGACAGCGAGAAGGTTGTGTCCAGCCCAAAGGCTTCAGAAGAAAGCCTTCTGGTCCTAATTCTGCACCTGCGGTCATTGGCAGCCCTCCGAGCACAGTTCGACTCTGCCGTAGGCGGGTTCACTCTCAGTCACAGCCAACTGGGTTTGGGTAGTTTGACCAAGGCTGGTGGGTGGGGAGGGGGAATATGGAGTCGAGGGACCTCCTGGGAGGAAGAAGATAGAGAGACTGTGTTACTAGGACCTGATGATTCGATTCGAAAGACCCCGAGTGAAACTGGGAACAGCTCCTGAGAGGAAGACATCAGAAAGAGACCTGGATGGTGGTGCCCGGGCTCACGGGCTTGGTGGGGGACGGTGGTGAGTAAGTGACGGCACTGTCGTTGGTGTTGTTAGGTGCCATCCAGTTGGCTCCGACCCAGAAAGACACTGCACCACAGAAGGACACACGGCTGCATCCTGCACCAGCCTCCCAATTGCTCTTATGTTGGAGTCCATGGCTGCAGCCGCTGTGTCCATGCAGCTTGTCCAGGGTCTTCTTTAGTGCCACCCCTCTACTTCACCAAGCACGATGGCCTCTCCAGGGGTGGGTCCCTCCTGACAGGGCGGAAGTATGTATGCGAGATGAAGTCTCACCATCCTTACCTCTAAGGAGCGTTCTGGCCGTACTTCTTTCAAGACGGACCCTGTCTGTCCTTTTGGCTGTCCGTGGTGTTTTCCGCACTCTTCCCAGCACCAGCATTCCGACACATCGATTCGTCTTCGGTCTTCCTTTTGCAGTAGCCAGCTTCCACGTGCGTATGAGGTGATTGAAAAGCCGTGGCCTAGGTGCAGTGCACTTTAAGCCGCAAAGTAACGCCCTTGCTTTTCAACACTGACGAAGGTCCTGCGCGGCAGATTTGCATCCTTTGCTCTCTTGACTGGGGTGGTGCGCGGTCTGGGCACCTGCCTGAGACTGGCAGCCTGGCGAATGGAGGCCGCTCGCCAGAGCAGTAGAGAAGTAGTAACCAGTGGGCTGCTTAGCCTTGTCTAATGACTAGTTCAGAATGTCCCGTGCTTCCCTAGTTTTTGCTTCTACAATGAGAAACAAAAATGAGCGGAGAATCTTT
>NW_022107431.1:42017413-42020404 GCF_000313985.2 Echinops telfairi | reverse complement strand
GGTGCCTGCCTTTCAGCCAAGGATAAATTTAAATGCGAGGAAAGCCCAGCTCACAGCAATTCAATTCGGCATGCGGGTCCTGGGTATTGTACTTGCAGGGCCCTGAGGCCCACGTCCAGGAAGAGCGGGTGGGAGAGCTGATTGTACCCTTGGAGGCTTCCCTCACTCCACTTAAGGAATGCACAAGGAAGGGGGAGGAAAAGGAGGCTTCAAAAATTTGTGGGCAAATGGAATTTTTTGAAAAACGGAATTTTCCACAAACTTCTTGAAGCCCCTGGAGTTCTCATCTCTCCCCTTAGCCGCTCGCCCTCCCGTTTCCTCCCCTGCTCTTTCTCTTCCTCTTGTGCTTCGTCTCCCAAACAAACCACCAGCTGCTTTTCCCTCCAAAAAAAGTGCTGTTTTGGGTTTTGGGGGGGTAGGGTGGGGAGGGGATATGTAATTTTAAGGCAGAAAGTAAAAGGCCAAAATATTTTTCTGTTTTTAAATCTTTATTCTTTTTTTAATAATTAAGTACTTATTGTAGAAAAAGAAATCCAACCGTCTCTAGGTGTGTTTGTATAATAGAAAAGACTTCCCACTGTTGGATGACTCAATCGGCAAGGCAAGCACAGGCTGACTTGTGCTTACTTACTAATTTGTGGTGAATAGCTCCACACTTTCTCCCACCACCACCACTTCAGAGATTCTGCTTTGAGGTCTGGCTGGCATGTAACTCTCTCCCAGCCCCCCAGCACCTTCCTACAGAATCAAACACCCTAGGGCGATGTACCATCCCTGGAGGGGAGGAAGCACTGTTGAGCCAGGTAAACAAAACCTTGGGTACAAATTGCTAAGTGTCTCAGAGCTTAAATGCTGAGCATGAGGCTTGTGTAGCTATGGTTTCCAGTGGGAGCCCTAACTCCATATTTGAGTCTCCACATAGATTCCTCCTCCGTTGATTTCTTTCTGACCATTAGCCATGTGAGGAGCTTAGCTTATGCCCTTGATGGAATTTGGGGGTCTAGGGTCTCATAGTTGTGAGGCCTCCCCTGACTGCCTTGGTTAGGGGGCCCTCCTCTCTGGTCTGCAATAGAGTACACATCCCACTTCAGGGGTCTGCCTGCCCCTGGCTGGATTGAGCTGCCCCCAGTCATGGCTCTGTGAGTTTCCTTTGTGCTCGTGTTGAAGTGGCTGTGTTTCTGTGCATCCGACTGCACCATTAGGGCCTCATGCTGATGGTCTCCTTCATCTGGATGATTCGTCTCTGTCTTGTCTTTATCCTGTTATGACGTAAGAACTGTGTCTCTAGAAATCATACTTGAATTTGATCCTCCTGGAGCCCTGGTGGTAGTGAAATGGTTACGAGTTGGGCTGCTAACTGCAAGGTCAGCATTTTGAAAACACTAACCGCTCTGAGGGAGAAAGATGGGCTTTCTGCTCTGGCAAAGAGTTAGTCTTGGAAACTCACAGGGGCAGTTCTACCCTGTCCTATAGGGTCGTTATGAGTCCATATTGACTTAATGGCAGTGTGTTTGGGTTTTTGTTTTGCTTCTCACTCAAGGGAGCCTGGTGGTGTTGTGGGTTATGTGTTGGATCGCTAACCACAAGGTGGGCAGTTCAAATTCACCAGCTGCTCCAAGGGAGCGAGACGAGGTTTTCTGCTCCTGTAAAGAGTTATAGCCTCGTCTGTAAATCAGCGGCAGTGCTACTCTGCCCTAGAGTGGTGATGCAATGGCAGTGAGCTTTGAGTTTGTTGCCCTGAAAACCTAAATAAACACAAGTACACCTGTGCTTACCTTGCCTAGTGGGTAACTCAGCCTTGAGTCTCATTCATTTTCCTCAATCCCCTTGAGGTGACCACTCCTTAACAGCTGGGTGTGCATCCTTCTGCCTTTTCTTAGTCTCGTATGCAATAGAGCAGTGGTTCTCAACCTTCCTAGTGCCACGACCCGTTAACACAGTTCCTCATGTTGTGGTGACCCCCCCAACCATAAAATTATTTTTGTTGCTACTTCATAATTATAATTTTTCTACTGTTATGAGTCATCATGTAAATGTCTGATATCCAGGATGTATTTTCATTGTTACAAATTGAACATAATGAAAGCATAGTGATTAATCACAAAACAATATGTAATTATATATTGTGAAATATTTATTTCTAATGACAAATAAATGAAATTTTGTCTTGAAGCATGGTGTAGCATGGGGAGCAGTCTTCATGCTGGGTCCTCGTATGTGGGCGTATCTGCATGTGGGTAGACCTGCCTGGAAACAGATAGGAGCAGTGTCTCGGTTCTTAAGACCATCGGAAATATGTTTTCCAATGGTCTAAGGCGACCCCTGTGAAAGGGTTGTTTGAGCCCCAAAGGGGTTGAGAACCACTGAAATAGTGTTTGCCTATTGCATTCTAGGCACTGTGCTAGGTGCTGGGCCCAGTACGGGACAAATATAAAATCTACATGTATTGACAAAAAATGAGAGAAGGTTCTTTTAACTACCTATCTGAAAACCCCTTCTCTTATCATGTTAGTACGTGGAAAGTGGAGTCCCGAAGTGGCACACACGGTAAGTGCCAGACAACTAGTCGAAAGGCTGCAGTGGGAACCCACCCAAATGTGCTCAGAAGAAAGGGCTGGCGATGTGCTTCTGAAAGAACGGCCTGGGCAATCCAGAGGAGCAGTTAGCAGCCCAGAGTCAGCTGGACTCTGTAGTAACTAACAGTGGTGTGTCAAAGCAGAACTCACTGCCATCAAGCCCATGCGGGCTCACAGCAACCCCCTGTGGGTTTCGGAGACTAACTGTTTACTAGAGTAGAAAGCCCACTCTTTCTCCCGCGGAACGGTTGCAAACAATGACGTGGCCGTGGGTTTTGTGCTTTTTCTTTTTTAATCATTTTATTGGGAGCCCATACAACTCTTATCACAATCCATACATACATCCACTGTGTCAAGCACATTTGTACATTTGTTGCCCTCATCATTCTCAAAACATTTGCTTTCTACTTGAGCC
>NW_022107431.1:42008935-42016467 GCF_000313985.2 Echinops telfairi | reverse complement strand
GTGCCAACTGTCTATACACAGGTTTCTGCCGCATCCCCCTGCCTCCCGGCCCTGCTTAGCTGCTGCAGAAGCAATACATTCTAGAGCCTCCTGATTAAACAACGCGATCAGAGCTGGAGGAATAAAGCTCCGGGTCTTGATAGCCGGGGTGCAGCCACAAAGTAGGGGTGGTGCATATGTGTTTTCTTTAAATAAGTTGCCTTTTCAGGACTGCCAGTGGGGCGGGAGGATCCCTGGTGATGTAGTGGTTACGCCTTGAATTGCGATCCGCACAGTCGGCAGTTCAAATCCACCCGCAGCTCTGCAGGAGAAAGTGGATTTTCTACTCCCATAAATAGTTAGTCTTGGAAACCCCCAGGGGCTGGGGTGGAGGGTGGGCTGCTGTGTGTTAGCATTGATTCCATGGCTTTGAGTTTGAGTGGGGAGGGGGCTACAGGAAGATCAGCCAAGAACTGCCCCCCCCCCCAATGGTCATTATGGACAGCAAATGCCAATGCCATAAGCCATTAGACAGGGTGGATTTCTGGCTTTATGTCTTTCCCCATTCTCTGTCCCGTGCCCCCCTTTCCTCTATGGAGCTGATCAGTAGAGAACCTCCAGTTTCACCCCACCCCCACACACGCAGGGGCATTCCTCTGCAGCCCTCCTGGGGGTGGCGAACCCCAAATGCAGCCTGAGTGGTCATTGGCCAGTTCTCATGAATGAAGGGAGGTTTCCTTTTAAGAAGTGGACTTCTCAGGGGTGATTCACTACCCATAGGAAGATTCTGAGCGGAGGAGGCTTTCGAGCCTGGGTAGAAATTTGCATACAGCTGCCACTTCCTGCTTCGAGCCTGTTCTGCCACTTACCTGGGCAGGGTCGGGGCGGAGGGGGGCGGGCACCCCCGAGAGCGACCAAGGGGCCGAGGAGAGCGAGCCCAAGACCACGCTCCGGACCGGGCTGCCTGGCCCTGGAGGCTCTAGGTAAGTTACTCCGAGTCGCCCAGCTCTCTTTCTCAGCCGTTTCCCCAAGCCCTGGCCCTGCTCCTTCCTCCCCGCCTCCGCCGGTGCTGGTGCGGAGCAGCTCGGAGGAGAAGCTCCTTTTCGCCCCTGAGAAAGTGTTGGTGGTTTAGTGTTTCAGACCGGCGGGGAGCAAAGATTAACTCTTTGAGGGGAGGAGGCCATATCCTGTCCTTCTCAGAGCTGCTTGGGAATCATTTGCTGGGGTACTTGGTGTCCCTCCGAGTTCTGCTGGAGAATATGATCCCCACTTCTCCCCGGTCGCCCCTAAGTCTGTTGCCCCAGAACAGGGAGGGCAGGGATTAAGCCATTGGCTCTCAGCCACCAAACACGTCAGTGGCCAGGATGGAGGGAGAACTCCCATGTTTTCTGATCCCCTGTTTCATGCTGGAGAGAGAAATCAACAGCACATTCTCCTGCCAGGAAGTCCTGCTCTGTCTGGACGCTGTCCGAGCCCCTCTCCCGCAGCCCCTGCCTCGCAGCCCGTATTTGCCGGCTTGAACATAGAAGCAAAACAAGCGTGTGCGACTTCCTAGGTCAAGATGGTCTCAGAACATGGAGGGTTTTTGCTTTTTGAGGTTTTTTTTTCGCATTTTGTTTTTAAGGAAGAGAGAAAGACCAAATAAGTAATCAAAAGAAGACCAGCAACTTGTTTTTTACCTTTTTACACTACTTTTTCCTGGCACTGTGACTTGGGTAATTGCTTTGGCTTCCCAAGGCCTGGATTTTATCATTGGTGGGATGAGTGGTTGGAGGGAAGGTTAGGGACTGAGCTAATATGATTATGTCTAAATTCCCTTCAGGCAAAGCAGGACTAGGATAATGTAAGGGTTACGCCCGATGGGTGGTCTTGGAAAACTTGGTACTCACTGCCATCGAGTCGATGCCAACTCATAGCGACCCTACAGGACAGGGTAGAACTGCCAGTGGGGCGGGAGGAGCCCTGGTGATGTAGTGGTTACGCATTGGGCTGCGATCCGCACAGTCAGCAGTTCAAATCCGCAGCAGCTCTGCAGGAGAAAGACTGGATTTTCTACTCCCATAAATAGTTACAGTCTCGGAAACCCCAAGGGGAGCAGAAAGTCTTGTCTTTCTCCTGAGGAAGTAGCTGGTGGTTTCGAACTGCTGACCTTGCAATTAGTAGCCCAAATGCATAACCACTACACCACACTTGATACTGCTTACTAATTATTCATATCTGTTCATTCGTGTCTTTGGCTACTAGATGGCTAGCTAATACTTTACTAACCTCTTCCCTGAAGTAGGAGCCCTGGTAGTGCCTTGAGTGTAAGCACTAACTGCTAACTGCCTGGTCAGTAGTTTGAACCCCAAGGGAGGCATCAGGAGAAAGATGAGGCTGTCTGTCCCCATAAAGATTTACAGTCTCAGAGACCCTAAGGAGCATTCTACTCTGACCTAGAGGAGGCTGTGAGTCAGAATTGACTGCAACGGTGGCTGTGGATACACCCAAGCACCCGACATACTCGTAAAGCTCACCTAGGTGTTCAGGATCATTCCTCATAAACTCTGGTTTCTTTTTCCCTCATCCACGCTCAAAGCAACAGGTAAGGCTGCCTGCCCCCAGGGCCAAAGGCTGGGCAGCCACTTGACTCTTCTGAGAGCGCTTGGAGTCTAGATGCTGTCACTGGATTTTGCTACATATGGGAGAGCATTGTTTTTTGAGTTAGTTTTTGTTCTATTTGGATTACCCAGGAAGACTCGTCCTGGGCACTTGCCCACAGAGTCAAGGTACACCAGGGGGCCAGCAGGAAATCTTGGCTTCAAGCAGCCTGTGTGACTGGCATCCGGCATCCTCAGTTCGAACAGTGACAGTGGGGGGCCTTTAATGTGAAGTAAAAGGAAAGAAACAGTGATTACCAGTTGAGCTGCGATCCCAAGGTCAGCAGTTCAAAACTACCAGCCACTTCTCAGGAGAAAGACGCTTCTCTCTACTCCCATAAACAGTTCGTCTCAGAAACTCCCAGGGGCCATTCTACCCTGCCCTACGGGGTTGCTAGTCGGCATCAACTTGACGGCAGTGAATTTGGATTCGGCTCCCAGGTTAGGGACTGATGACGGTGATTAGATGCATCATTAGATGGCAGCTGCACAGAATCTTTAACATTTTCTGAGCCACTACTTTTTAAATTGTCATTGTTTATTTGGGGGCAATGACCAGGCTGTGACTGACTGAGATGGGCTGATTCAGGAGGGCTTTCAGTAATTGCCGAGCCACATCAGCGGGATAGCGAGGCGCCAGCATAACAGGGGCCAAAGGAGGCCTGGTGGCACCATAGTCACGTGTTCTGCTGCAAATGGAAGGGCTGGGGGTTCAAACCTACCCAGTGGGTCCAGAAAGAAAGGCCTGGCCTCCAGTCCATACAGATGAAAGGCGCTGCCCTGGAGTTCATAGTGGCCCCAGAGGCTTTCCCAGCTTGTAATATCTTGATGGAGGCAGACGGCCACACCTTTCTCCCGTGGATGGCCTGCTGGGTTCAAACCCCTGACCTTATTATAGGTAGAGCTTGAACCACTGTGCCGCCTGTCTGCTCGTCACATTGCCAGAAAACACCCGGAGCAGTTCTGCTCTGTCACCGGGACTCAATGAGTGAGCTCAGCAGCACGGATAGCAGTGTAGTCGTGGTGGAGTGTTTAGGTTGTTGCCGCTTTCTTTTCAGGGAGAGAGGCATGCACTTTTGATACTCTTTTTTTCTTTTTTAACCTGTAACGAGGTACTGTTTTCATTTTGAAAGGACCATTCTCTGAAATCAGGCTAACAGTTGTGCAGCAGCCCCCCTGTGATCCTTGTGCATCCCAGGCTGTGCCCCCAACGGAGGGTCCTGAGCACACCGAACTCCCTGCTTTGCTCCGTTCATTGCGTGAGCTGGGCTGCCTAGGGGTGACGTCTAGCCCGTACACTAAGTGCTGGGGGGGATGGCTCTTCATCCTGCAGTACTTCCGGGGGCGGGGCCTCCTGGACTGAGAGTGTTACAGACGCGCTCGCTCCTCCTCTCCGACGAAGGCATCAGAGCTAAGCAAATGCTCTGAAATGAAGAGGAGGCGGGGGCAGCCCTAACTGGGCCTTCTTTTAAGGAGGACTCATCACGCTAGCTACTCGGGGGCCGTTTGTCTAAATCAAATCTATGTTTTACACATCGCAGACTGGGAAGCTCGGAAATATCCCGAAATCAAGTCGTTTTGCTGCTGCAGTCAGTATTAAATTTGCCTTTTAAAAAACAGATGAATTACGGGCCACTGATATTGGGGGCACAGGGAGGGGCTGACAGGCGCATAAAGCCTGGAGGAGGCACATGAAACCTTAAATTCCTTTCAGATCCCACGAAATGACCCCTGATGGTTCATCTTATTTCCTTATCAAAACAATCTTGCAATCCTTCCGTGAGAAAGCGCCTGGGGGTTGGAATCAGAAGTTCCCCCACCCGCATGCTTCCCAATGTGTGGTGTCACTAAGATATTTTTAGCTCTTGAAGCCCAGGCTGCCCTTTGTGCTTCAGATATGCTCTGCTCTCGTGCCCAGCCAGGCCTCCTACTCAGCCACATGTGCTTCACTGGCTGCACGTGTGTGCGTGCGTGCGTGCGTGCGTGTGTGCATCCGAAAGTTGTCAACAGACTGGGGCAGGGCTTTCACATTGTTGCCTATGGACCTGTGGCCACTGGCTTGGTTCCCTGATACTGGTGGATGGTAGACCTGTACTCCTCTGGGACATGGACCTCCAAGCCTGTCCTCTGAGGCACCTCCGGATGGCTTTGAGCTACCCCCCTTTCGATCGATAGTCAAGCGCTTAGACCTCTGCCCCACAGAGGGACGCCGGGGTTCCCTGATGAGGCTGCTGAAATGAAGCTTTTTGGGAGTGGTAAGAGTTGACTTTTGAACCCCCACCCTGGGCCTCCCTCCATCCCACCAGCCGGCCTCCAGCTTCATAGACCTGGGCTGGCTGGGGTCTGGGCAGTGCCCTGGATGATGAGGGAAGCAACTCTTCTCTGCTCATTGTGTTGCTGCGCTCGGGGTTCCGGTGTGCGTCCTTCCGTACCCAGGCACAGCAGGCCTCCCTCCCATCTCTAAACTCCCTTCCAATGTGCTACCTTTGACCTGTAATACTCCTGCTTCTCTATAGCTGCCCTTCCGCTTTCTCCCAATCGCCCCTTCTCATACCCGACCCCCACATCCCACCGCCTTTGCTTCCGGCTCACTCACTCCTCACTCACTGCTATCCAGTCAATGCCGACTCATAAGCGACCCCCGTGGGTTTCAGAGACTGGAACTGTTCATGGGAGTAGGAAGCCCATCTTTCTCCCTCTAGCTGCAGGTGGTTTTAAACTGCTGACCCAGGGGATTGCAGCCCAAGCGTAGCCACTACACCAGGAGGGCTCCGTCAGAGGCCCTGTGTAAGGTCCAAGGCTGTGAATCGTTATGGGAGCAGACAGCCTCATCTCTCTCCCACTGAGCGGCTGGTGGGGTTGAACCACCAGCCTTGCAGTTATCAGGTCAATGCTTACTGAACAGTGCCACCAGGGGTCCTTTCTCTTACCCAGTAATACGTAAAAACTGTCGTTTAAACCAATCTCCCACATTAATAAAGAAAAATTTAAAAAATTACTCCAAGACGGTCCCCTCTCTCCCTATTTGCGCTCCTCTTCTGTGCTTTCTTCCTTTGTAGCCTTTCTTCCCCACCTGCTCTTTCCTCTTTTTAATGTTCTGTTTCTTGCAGAAACATACAGAATTACCACAAATGGGTGTTTCTATAGAATTTTTCCCTCACAGTTCAAGGTGGCTGGGAGTCCAAACTCAGGGCCCCAGCTCTAGGCTTGCCCCCACTCTCTCTGCTCTGGGAAGCCACTTGTCTCAGCCTCTGTAACCAGGATTGTTGCAAGCCTTAACGACACAGAGCCCCCCTTTGTGCCTGGGTGCTCCTGGGCCCTGGCTGTTCCTTTCCTATCTCAAAGGTAATTACGTTTAGGACACACCCTACTCAGATAGGACCTCCTTAGCACAACAGAGAAAATCTTAATCCCTGGGTTAGTTTGGGATGACTAGAGAAACAAATTCAGGGACACGCATGTGTGTGTATAAGAAAGAGCTTTAGATAAAAGAGCAATTGTATATTGAGAAAACACCCCAGCCCAGTCCAGATCAAGCCCCAAAGTCCAATATTAGCCCACATGTCCGATACCAGTCCATAAATTCCTCTTTAGACTCACTTGCAGCCATGCAATGATGCTGAATGCAGGAAGATCACAGACCAGTGGGTAGAAGGTCTTGTGGATCCATTGGCAGTGGAAGCATCTCAAGTCTCCACATGTCTCCTCCATCTCTCTGTCTCAACAGCAGGACAGGGAAGGCAGAGAGTGGGTCTGGCCTTCTGTGAACTATTTATCCCCTATGTGCCTCCAAATGAGGTCATCAAGCTGCGACCTAGTTGACAGGCTAGACTCCACCCCTTCACTCAAGTTGACAGGTGATTATGTAACTGCCACATTCCCCAACAGGGGTTAGGGTGTTCAGAGGTTAGGATTCCATAACATATATTTTCTGGAATTCACTCCGTAACACGACCCCTTCCTCTCCTTTCCTGTGCAGCCTGGGCTGAATCAGGGCTCACCGATGTGTGCTTAGAGAAACCTTATTTAAAATAATAATAATACAAATATACGAGTGGGTTTGCAGTGGCTTTGTAAGTGTCTATTACCAGCTTCCAACGTGGCAGTCAGGCCATTCCCATTATTCCACCTGTCCTTGGTTCGCAGCTGTTGAGGAGTCCCAGCACAGGAGCATCTTGAGAATCAGGTCAGGTCATGCTGTGCTGCCTTGGCCCGGCGAGTCTTACGGTGCAGGGTCCATGTTGATGGGCAGTTGGCGCTGTCTGGTCTCCAGGCATCCCATGGTTTCAAGTCTGCTGGCAAACCAAATGGAAGAACTTCTCTGTCTGGGAAACACTGCAAGGAAACTTGGGAAGATTGGTTCACTGTAGTCTGAATCGGAGCCAAATCGTTCACTCAAGACCAGCCTGCCACTAAACATGCCTGCCGTGCTATGAAGGTTTGCATGCACTTGGGCAGTCAACAAAGAACAGTAATGCGTTTAAAGATTTTTTTTTGTAATTCGTGACTTTCAGAGATTCATTAAAAAAAAATTTTTTTTTAAGTTTCCCTGGGGAATGAAGTAAGGCTTGATAATCTGTGAGTAGATGGATCTGATCCAAATCAGATGTGAGGGGCTTGTCTGCTGCAAGTGTATGTGAGCGGGCCGCACACAGTGTGTGGACAAACGGCATGAAAAGATAATGGAATCTTCCCACCACCTCCCCAAGCTCCTCATGGGCTCAGGTATTTATTATTTCCACCTGAAATATGCATGTTGCATGTCTCCGGGTTCTTTAACCCTCTTGCTGACCAAAACAATGCATTAAAAAAAAAAAAAATTAACAATCCAGGCGACTGGTGGACAGCAAGTCCCAATTATTTGGGATTTGGGCCGTGGCTTATTAATCACTCGGGCTACACGGGTCTCCCCTC
>NW_022107431.1:42006887-42008549 GCF_000313985.2 Echinops telfairi | reverse complement strand
AGAGAGAGAGAGAGAGAGACTTTACATACCTCCTGAGCTTCAAGGTGAATGGTTCTAAAACAGTTATCCTAGAAGCTTCAAGAAGTGATATAGCTCCCCTCAACCCCTTTTAACCTTTTAGCACCCCCACCCCACAAATCACTGTCATTGTTCTCGCCTGAGAGAGAAGCTGTGGTCTGCCTGGGATTCGAAGCCCTCCAGTGCTACTGCTCACTGACCATATGGCCTTGGAGAAATTACGCAGCCCTGTGCCTCAATTTCCCTGCTTTTAAAATGGGAACGACCTCTCAAATAGGATACTAGTTGGCAAGAACTTGTTTCCAAAGAATTTTAACATTTCTTGCCAACAAAGGATAAGCATATTCTTTTAATTAGGTTTGTGTTTTGAGTTATCACCATCATCTGGATCTGGTTTGGCAAAGTAGGGCTCACACTAAATGGGTCCATGGTCTGCCTCTGTGTCGCCTGGGGTCACTGTCTCAGAAACTCACAGGGGCAGTTCTACCCTGTCCTATAGATAGGTCCATAGGAGTCAGCATTGACTCGATTGCAGTGAGTTTTGTTTTATTGCTGAGAAAAGGATCCCTAGTGGTATAGTTCGTCATGTGTTGGGCTGCTAACTGCAAGATCTGTAATTCAAAACCACCAGCTGCTCTGTTGGAGAAAGATGAGGCTTTCTGCTCTCATGAAGATTTACAGCCTCTGAAACCCACAGGGGCAGTTACACCTTGTCCTATCTAAGGTTGTTATGCGTCAGAACCAACCTGCTGCCAGTGAGGCTGGCACTGTAGTTTCATTGCTAAGAAGGAGACCCCGAGTAGCATCAACAGTTAAGCTCTCAGCTGCTAACTGAAGGTTGGGGATTTGAAGGTGCCTCAGAAGAAAGGCCTGGGGATCGACTTCCAAAAGATAGGCCGTTGAAAATGAGCACGCCCCTACTCTGACATCATGGGGTCCCTAGTTTGGCTTCATACTGTGAGTGTCTAGTTATAAAGCCAGTTAACCTAGCCTGAAAAATGCCTTGCAGTTACAAGTCACTTGTTGAGGTAGAAATAATGACTAACATGAAGACCACTGATTTTTGAGAGCTAAATATGGGCGCGGCTGTATATTCAGCACTGTATTTAATCTTTACTCACCCTGGCAGCACCTCAGCTCGGGGCGGGGGTGGGGGAGCAGGGGGTGGTAGTAGATGGGGATGGTTAGGGGCAAGTATTATTTTCTCCACTTGACAGGTGAGAAAAATGAGGCTGGGAGAGGCAAAATTCATTTTTCCAGATCGCACGTGCAATCGTGGCTGACAGAGAAGGCAGTTAGGTCTGCAGCATCTGAATCCAGAGACGCTGTACTTCAGCGTGGCAGCTTTTCCCGGGATAGAAGTATGCTGATTCAGGGAAAACGCATCCCGAGGCCAGGAGCCATGGTGGCCGAGTGTGGGCAGGGGGTCTGTTAACGTGTGCTCTCAAAGATGCGCCAGCCAGGTGGCATCTAAAGGACTGGCTGAGACAGAGGTGGGGATGGTGGAAGAACAAGTAACCCCCCTCCCCCCAACCGTCTATTGTGAATTGGATGAAAGTTTATAGAGCATATCATAGTTTTACATTCAGCGAATCACGCACATTCTGATTCAACTCAGCCATTACAGTCCCGTCCAGGTACCAT
>NW_022107431.1:41973500-42006404 GCF_000313985.2 Echinops telfairi | reverse complement strand
AAAAGAGCTCAGACAGACCGAGGGAGAGAATGGGAAATTCTGTGAACTGACCCCGAGGGGACATTGTCACGCGGATGTCAAGGCTCTTTCACATCTAGATGTCTACATAACTAGAACCGGTGACAGTGGGTGAAGCTGGGTATAGAGGAGCCATGGGAAAGGTGCAAAGTGATTAGAATGGGGGCCTGGAGAGAAAGTGATGGGTTTGGAAAAGGGTGCTGGTCAGAGGCCAGGACTGGAGTAACTCCCAGCCCAAAGTGCAGTGGGAATGCAGTGAAGCGAGTCTCCGCTCGGTGGTGTGCGTGAGGCTGGAGAAGCGGGCTCCCGAGGGCAGTCATTGCAGGCCAACTGTGTGTGCCGGAAGGGGCTCCGCTGCAAGCTGTGGCCACCCTCTCCACCCTGGGCAGATGCCGAATGAGATTTGTATTTGCTTTACTTTAAGGGATGTCCAGTCTCTCTCTCCTTAGTGGTCTCGGGGTCCCTCCTCCGTTCGGGTTCTCAATCTCTGAGTATCAGAACCACTAGTGGGGCTTTTCCTTTTCTGTACAAAAATGGTGTGTGTATTTTAAAAGTAGACCGTATAGATACGTTTGGTACAAATGTTTAAAGGTAGAAAATGCTATGAATCCCAGGTCTCCCTCCTAGCCCTGTTCCCAGTCACCTGGTTCCCTTCCCAGAAGCAACGCCCGTGGCTCGTTTATTAGGCGATGACTCGTGCGTATGCGGATGTATATAATACATCACACTGTTCTACTCTTTTTCATTGAATCAGCTGTAGAGATGGTTCCACGTAGCCCACACGCAACTCCTTCATTCTTTGAAGAGACGCAGGGCACTCCTCATCTGGTGGCCTGCCGTTGTAGAAGTCGGACACTTGCTGAGCACGGGGTGCTTTCTAGTTGGCCACTGGAAGCAGGGCTGCATGCTGCCTTCCCAGGAAACCTCCTTGTGCCACACAGGATGCACAGGAAATCCCTAGGAGTGAAATTACTAGGCCAGACGGCATTAGCTTTTGAACTTCAGGTTGTTATTGCCCAATTGCACAAATTGCACACCTCTTGGGAAGCACACAGAGCCCTGGTGGTGCAGGGGTTAAAGAGCCTGGCTACGAACCAGAGGGCAGTGGTTTGAATCTATTAGCTATTCTGTGGGAGAAAGGTGTAGCCATCCGAGTCTGTACAGATGGGCAGCCTTACAGAGAATAGTCCTACTGTGTCCTTCAGGGTCGCCAGAATCGGAATTGGTTCAATGGTAATGAGTTTGGGATTGGGGGGATTGGGCAAAGTAGAGGGAAACCCGTTTACATGGGGGACTTATTTTTGAAAGTGCGTGGGAGCCCTGGCCCACCACAGAATCTCTCTATAATCTCAGAAATGAGCCAGGACCCAGAGACTCTCATGAGCTGCTCTACCTTCCTGCCTGTGCGGCAGACAGCTGGCTCTTGTCCTGTGTGGCTGACAGGTGTCCTGAGCTGGGCATTCCTGTGGGTGAGAGTCCAAGGCACGGCAGCACAGGGCTTGAAGGGTTCCCACTAGAAGGCCTGCATTAGCCTCCTCTCCATCTGGGCTGGAAAATAGGGCTCTCCCCCTCCAGCCCAGGCACCCCATCTGCTAGGGGTTGGAGCACAGGCCAGGTTGGACTTTAGCCAAGATGTAGTCAGACTCTGGAAAAGGCCTAGAGAAAAATGGAAGCCGGAACGCTGAGATACTGGGTGATTTTTTCTTTTCTTTAAATAACAGAGGTTTCACAAAAAACAAACAAAAACCACCAAAAACAGCTGCCATTTAATGGATTCTACCTCGAGGTGGCTTGTGTTCGAGGAGATCTGTTGGGCTCCCAGGGTTTTCAATGGCTGGCGTTTGAGAAATAGATCGCCAGTCCTTTTTTCCAAGGTACCTCCAACCTTTTGGTTGGCAACCGAATGCACCATCCAGGGACCCACATTAAAGACCAGAAAGACACACTCCCACTAATCTGCTTGTGGCCTCTCTAACGTGGTCTTTGGGTGTGACTGGTCTCCGTGAAGGAGCCCTGGTGGTTTAGTGGGTTATGTGTTGGGTGAGTAACCACAAGGTTAGCAGTTTGAAACCACCAGCCACTCTGCAGGGGAAAGAGGCGGCTTTCTACTTCTATAGAGTTATAATCTGGGAACCCCACAGGGGCAGTTTTGCCCTGTCCTACAGGGTCGCCAGGAGTCAGAATCGACTTGATGGCAGTGAGTTTGGTCCTCTATGACACCTCAGTAGGGCTGGTCTTGGGATGCTTCAGTTCTAGGGAGGTGGAAAGGGCGGAAAGGGGTGTCTGAGGGCTTTGAAAGGCCAGCGGGGGTTGTGTAGACATGTTCCCCCTCTGTGTTCTGGGAAAAGCCACCCAGCTGTCTGTCTGGAGCAGAAGAACAGATGTTCTCATGATCCTGGGAGGTCGAATCATCTTTATTCTGCATGTGAGCGTAGTGGTCAGCCCTTCCCATGGGCAGCACGCCTGGGGCATGGCCCAGGTCTACTTCGGGGGCCTGGCACATAGTGGGCACCCAGTCAATATTTGAGACAGGAAGAAAAGGAAAAAGGATCCACAAACCAAAAAAATTAATCAAACTCACTGCCAAAAGTTGATTCCGACTCATGGCGATGCTATATAGGGTGTCCAAGAATGTCCGTCTTGACAACTGCCCACCTCTGGGTGAGCAGCTGTGCACTTGGAGCACTGTGCTGCCAGGAGCCCTGGGATACCTGGTTGCCTTTCCGGACCCACTGCTGCTGAGTGTGTTCCAAATAGGGGTTCAGTAGGACGGGGAGAACTGCCCCGAGGGTTTCCAGAGCTGTGAATCTCTGCAGGCACCTTCTGCCCCATCTCCCTCCCACGGAGCAACTGACACTGCTGCTAGTCAAACTGTCCAGAGTTCTCTTAGCGCCTCACCACTTATCCGCGATGCCACCAGAAACCCTGGGGACGCATAGTAGGGTTCGGTAATAATTTGCAGTGTTAGAGTGCTTGATAGTGATGTGATTAAAACATCAGGGATCATGTTGTGTTTTCTAAAAATTCCCAATCCCACAGTTCTCCTGAGACAGCCTGTTCGTGGCCAGGCTAGGCTTGTTCTCCTGCAAGGTCCCACTTGTTCCTTTTCAGACCAATCTACCTGTAGAACCTCAGAGGTCAAGGTCTGTGCACTGAACACTCTCCACGCTTCTCTGTTAGTTTCCTCTCAAGCCCTGCAGCCACGGGGCTGAAAGAATCACATGTGAAACTGCTTTTGGGGGGTGGTGGTGGTAGAGGTGGTAGGATTAGTACTTCTGAGGTGTTTGCGTTTAAAAACCTGGGGAGAATGTAAATAATCACACCTAAGTGTGGACGGTGAAAAAAAAATGAATGCTAGGGCAAGAAAGGGCCAGCAGAATTCTGTCCCTTGTGAGCTGGCTTACCTTGTATACCTCTTTGTCCTCCCCCTCGGGCTGTGGGCCTCAGCTGCAGGCGGGAGACTGTGCGCCCCTGGGCCGGCCCTTCGGAAAATACTCCTGTGTGCTGGGGCAGCTGGCATAGCCAATGTCATACTGTAGAAAGCCTGCCGAGAAAGGAGAACAAGAGAGCACTTTTAAACAATGGACAGCGGGTTGTTAGTAAGTCCTGGTTTATCTGTACACGGTCTAATCCCTGTAGTTGATGGGTTGCTGCTGCTGTTGTTGTTTGAGGAGGCCGGGCAAGCAGAGCAGGCAGCCTGGCCAGCAGCCTAGACACGAGACAGCGAGACAGCGGCAGGAGCAGGGAGGGCAAGCCAGGAGTTGTCCCACAGGTGCCTCCGCTTGATACCAAATAGGGAGAAGTATTTGCGCGTTGGCAGGCAGCAGAGACACTGCTGAAGATAAATGGGGTAGCAAACCCTTGGCTCCCCCTCTCCTCTGAGGTGGAGGGTTTTAAAGCATATACTCTCCGGTTCTTTTTGGATTGGGCATAGGGCTCAAGAGAGAGTGGATTCAAATTTTTCAAATCTTGTCTCCGAATAATAATTCGGTGCACGGGGACTTGACAGAGTATGCCCTCCATCAATGTGTATGCTGGAAATGCAACATGGATCCAACATGGGAATTTAAAGACACCCCCCCCACCCGATCTCTCCCCGCCCCCGTCTCTCGCCGCTTTGTGAAGCAGGTGGCCTGTAGTGCAGGTACTTGGTCCTGCATAGAATAAGCCGTGGTTTTCTTTTTCGTGCCTCTCTCTACTGCGCCTGCCTTCTGCAAACCTCACCTGCTGCCTTTTCCAACACCTTCCTCTCCCACCCGCCCCGATCTAGCTTCCTGGGCGGATCTAGGGCATGCTAATGAAGCCCCGCCCCTGCCCGCCCGCCAGTGTTCCAGGGCGCCGTGCAAGAACACCTCTCCTGGTAGAATACAGGCGGCAGGGCCTGGGCTGTGGCCTAAAGGCTAGCTTAGCCGCCTTGCTCGTTGCACTCCGATGTCCCAAACCGGATGGCAGGCGGGCATACCTTCACGGGAGCACAGTGCCCAGAGGAATGAAGTCCTCTAGCCTGACATTGTTACGTGGGAAATGTCACGATGACCTTTTCCTAGTTTATGAAAACGCCCTCCCACCTCTTCACCCTGCTTGGTTTGCCCAGGTAACCAGTGTTCCAACGTGCTGGCTGTCCTTCCACACAGGTTTGTTACAGAGACCAGCAGACAGGCACACCAAAACACGCACGTGCAGCCCCGCCCTTTCTTTAAAACGGCAGCCTCAGACACCTGTGGTTTACGCCTTGCTTTTTAAAAAAATCATTGTTCTTAAAAGAACCTAGCAATATTTCTTGGAGCTCTCTCCATGATTGTGGTGGTGGTGGGTACCTGCGGGTGATAAGGGGGCTTCCCAGAAGTGGGTGGGGGGAAGCCCATGATCTTTTCGTTGCCTTCTTTCATGAACTTTTAAAGGCCCCTTCATAGTGACACCTCCCGACCCCCCCACCCCCCAATGGAGCAGAGTCAGCCTCCAGGCCTGTCTTGCAGGGCCTCTGGGTGTGTCTGAACTGCCAGGCTTTGGGCTTTCAGCTGAGTGAGTGCCCCCAGGCCCCCAGGCTCCTTCCTTAGCGACTGAAGGTCCTTTCATTGGAGATTACACGCACACACTGGTCTAACAATAATTTCTCAGAGTCGACTGTCATCGGTGTTTCCCTTGGCTGGCGAATGACTTCTACTGCAGGCCGTGACAGTCACATCTCTGAATCACCTTTCAACCTTCTGTCCGGAGGGTGAGGGAACAGCTTAGCATAATCGGGGCTCGGCAAACACGTGGGCTTCACACTACCGTTCATTTAAACCACGTCCTGCACGCGGTCCCTTAAGATCAAAGCAAGTGGGGACTCTGAAGAAATGATCTCTGCTAAGGCGGTGGCATGTTTTCTCTTGTTTCAGAAACTAGGATGAGCCGAAGCATCCCTGTGGAGGTCGATGAATCAGAACCATACCCAGGCCAGTTGCTGCACGCGATCCCAGCACATTCCCCTTCAGAACCACCTGTTCCGAATGTAATAAGGAACATGGTGCCCACCAGCTTGTCTGCCCTCCAAACCACTCACGGGGCCTCTGGAGACTCTGGGGGGGCCTACCCACCCCTGAGACTCGAAAATCGCCAGTGGTGTGTGTCCCAGCAGGCCGTCTGCCTGCGCAATAAAGTCCTGGAGGAGAGTGAAGACAGCTACTGTGGGAGACACTCGGGCCTGACTGCGGCCAGCGAGCCCGAGGCTCAGCCCCTCCGCACAGAGCATCAGTTTTCATTTATGGGAAAACATCATCAATGGCTGGGATCTCAGCTTTCAGCAGCATCTCCCGACACTGGCCATGACTCAGACAAATCAGGCCAAAGTTTGCCTAATGCCTCGGTCAGCAGCCAAGAAACGGTACAAAGGCCCCAGCCCCACAGGAATCCGGCAGCCCCAGACCTGCCTACTATAGACACCGGCTATGACTCTCAGCCCCAGGATGTCCTGGGCCTCCGGCAGCTGGAAAGACCCCTGCCCCTCACCTCCGTGTGTTACCCCCAGGACCTCCCCGGACCTCTCCGCTCCAGGGAGTTCCACCTGCTTGCGCCACAGCGGTATCCACAGATGCTGCCTCTACAACCTTCCCCACATGCGCCGTGGAATTACCAGTACTATTGTCCTGGAGGTCCCGACCCCCACCAGGTGCCATGTAAGTGCCCTCTCCCCCCTGGGACATACTGGGCTGGGTAACAGCTGGGCTGGGTAGCCATGTGTCAGGGATGCAGGGAGGGCTTCCCACTTCTCTCAGGCACTCTCCTGGTGGGGTTCCATTCACAAAGGGTCTTGTTGCTGTTAGGTGTCATTGATTTAGACTCATATCAGCCCCACTGGGCAGAGTAGAACTGCCTCATGGGGTTTTCCAGGCAGCAGTCTGGACGGGAGCAGGCTGCTGGGTCTTTCTCCCATGGAGCTATGGGGTGGGTTCTGCTAACTTTCTGGTTAGCAGTCGAGAACTGGCCCAGTGCCCCACAGGGCTCCTCACCAAGGCCCTCAGAGGGATGTTCTGTCTTAGCCCAAAGCCTGCCCCACTTGGAACCGCTTTCTCTTGGGACCCTTAAGGAGAAAACAGTCCTCTATCTGCGGTAGAGGAAACCTCCCTATAGACAGGGAGATAGATGACCCAAATACCTTCTAGAAAACTTGCTCAGTGTCTGAATTCTTGGATTCTTCTTTTTCTGTATGCTTCTTCTCCATCTTAAACTTCTGTCAAAAAGTCACTAAGCCTCTCTGGATTTATGTTCTTGCAGAGAGATCAAGTTGCTCATGTGATTTTTGTTGCTTAAACCCCTTGGGTATTTGAGTCTAGCTGCATTCCAGCCACACCCCATGGGAGTCCCCCAGATGTGCTCAGTGGCTTCACATCCTGATGCACGTGCCCTTTTCTCTATCCAAGAGGCCCTCCCGCTTCTTGTCCACTTGACCCAGCTCTGAGCATCGTTTACAATAGCACTCTTGAGCTTTAGTTCACATACCACAAAATTCACACCTTCCTTCGTCTCTCAACTCTTCAAGGGGGCTTCAAAACCTTCATGGGAAAATCCCACTGCCTTTCAATTCCATTTTTCGGCAAATGGCTTAAAATCCCCTCACAGAGTTGTGCGGCCGTTATTGCTACGAGGGTTCCCGTTCATACGTGCAAAGGTTTATTCCAAAGAAAACATGTTTAAACATGTCTTTGTGACCATGGGATGGCTGTAGACAAGTTCTCTCAGTAATATACTTGTCTGAGTCTCATGAGGGTGCCCTCAAAAAACCAAACCAAAAGTCCAATCACAATACAGTTCTTCTGCAGGGATCATTGGGACCAGTTAAGTTCAAAGCAGATAGGTCAGCTCAGAAAGTTACAGCAACTGTTTGGAAGGATTTCAATGGTGTAATTGTAACTGATATTTTTAAAGGACACAGGCCGGTGATCATTGGGGCTTATTATGAGGAAATTTTAAGACAACTGAATTTGTAAGAAAAAGGCCAGAAAAGCACTGAGGAATTTTTCCCATCATGACAATGTACCTGCTCAACCTTGGAGGGTAGCAAGAGCTGTTCTGTGAGATTTTCACTGGAAAATCTTACCCCATCTATCCTATAGTCCTGATCATCTCCCTTCCAATTTCTTTCCACTTCCAAACTCAAAGAACTCAAATTTAAAATGAATATGATTTGACTCAATGTTGACACGATGTCAATTGAACAGTGCAGCATTCTTCAAGGGCAGGTTAAAATCCACTGTTAGCAAGTCGATTCCTACTCATCCTCAAAATCCCATCCCCAGAAGTGGGTACACCTGGATAGAGGGCATGTTGAGAAGCAAGAGCTTTATATTTTGATTTTTTGCTTAATAAAGGTTTCTAGGACTTTGTAGCAATGTTTTTACTTACCTCTGTGCAGCTTTTAGACTTACCTCACGTGTCTCTGGAAACCTCAGACCACTCTCTCTCTGAGTTCCTCTGCACCCCTGTCTCTGTCTTCGCACCTAACACCAGAAGGCATTTTCTCATGGGCTTGACTGCTTCTCCTCCCACACTTGCTTTTGCACACTAGAGATGAGGTTTGTTTGTTTCAAACAATGTTCGCTCTCTCTGTTTGAAATATTTACTCCTGTTTCTGACATTCTCGACTTGTTGTCAGGTGCCCAGATGAAACACCAGATTGTGAGCTATGATAGTTTTCTTAGAAGTAGATATTGTACAAAAAAGCAGTTGAAATGGTATAAGAAAGAATCTGACCAAAGGCCTGATGTCTGGCCTTCAAAACAGATCCTAGAAGCTGTAACAAACCACAATTAAGTACTTGTATAAAGCACTCAGTACAATCTATCCCTAAGAAACACTGATGAAACCATGAAGCACCTCATGGCATGGAGGGACCTGGAAACCATTATGCTGAGTGAAGTCAGTCTGTCACAAATAGTGCCTGAGCCCACTGCTGTAAGGATAAGTACCAAGACAAAGGCTGACTTCTGCTCTCAGGTTATGTAATCTTCTAGTCTGGTTTCCCAAGCCTTGAGATAGAGAGCTTGCTTGGTACCCACGAACCACGTATCACCCCCCTTTATAATATATGTTAAAAACCACTTCACCAGAGGTGACCTCACCTCAGGTGGGGTCAGTTTTTCAAAATGGTGGGGCAAGGGAGAGGACCATTCAGTTACTGCCATCGACATTGGGCTAAGGTCATCTCAAGTCAACTGACACTCCTACAAGGGTGATAAGTGAACCTTACTCAAGTCAAGATATGGCAGGGGGGTGAAGGGGGGTAGGTAATATATGTCTCAGGGAAAGAGATTACATTTCTGATACTGGATAAAGCGGGTGGAGCAGCCTCCCATCTGGAGAAAAACCACTTGACAATACTTATAGAGAACCTAAGGGGTGAATCCACCCAGTATGATCTTCCTAACTGGACACTTTTGACCTGGTTTGTAGCCAGTCCTTGGTGACTCAGGCAGGCTGCTATATATAGACTACTGGGGATTTAGACACTGCCCTTCAGAGGCCACATGAGAGGGTTTTGAGATGGAAATCCCACTAAGTGAACTGGGTTTTACCTCAAACCCACCTGTAGCAGATTTAAAGAACCAACAACGTACTCTCTTGGACTTAGGGCTGAAACGTCCTAGTACGCGAAGAAACAGATGACTGCTGTCCTGAGGTTATGGAATTGGTGGTGGATGGAGTTTGGTTCAGATCTCTTGCTTTGAGGATGCCTAATGAATGGTGATCTGGTACAATCCTGGCTACTATTTTAATGCCCTCTTTGCTTTCTTATGACATGAATGACTCTGGTTGGCACAGTTCTGCCATGGTTCTGCCTCTGTGAATCAATGCTATTGAAAGTTTTTCCCCCTCATCAATGCCCATTGTGTGTGTAAATAGAGCCCAGTCACTTAAGTTTACTCTATATAAGTCAACAATTCACGTATTGCTGCCTGGAGCTGGCCAATACCTGTATACTTTCCTTTGCTCTACAGTGTTTTAAACTCTTTATCATTGGCTAAATTAATGACACAATCAATAGAATTACCTTATGCCCCAGGGAGATTATTTATAATGTTCTCTATCATAAAATGTTAATGATGTCTCTAAAATGAACCAGAGACATATGATATACTATAAACCATAGATATATGAATGGATTTTGGCCTCACATTTAATTCTAGTCCCAACCTAAGAACAATTAGTTCTTAAGATATGGCCCTACTCAAAGCTCATCCTCATAAAGAGATTGCTGAAGATATGGGTGCTACAGCAAATTGTGATAAAGAAACCAGATAGTGCCCAACTATCAGAGATAATAGTATTGGGGGGTCTTAAAAGGCTTGTCTTCAAATAAGCGGCCATCTAATTGAGGCATAAGTTAAGTACACATGGAAGAAACACACCAGCCTGCTTGATCCAAAGATTGTAAATAATAATAAAATCTAAATCTGGTGCTCTCTTCGGCAGCACATATACTAAAATTGGAAAGATACAGAGAAGATTAGCATGGCCCCTGCGCAAGGATGACATGCAAACTCGTGAAGCATTCCATATTTTAAATAAATAAAATCTAAATCTGAAGGAAGGAATGATATCAGAGCTTAAATTATGAACACTGCTTGCTGAAGGCTATGGGTGACAGTGGAAGCCCCAAATCCATTTGCAGGGTCCCCATGTGGGTTAATCCTCTCTGTCTATAGTCAAGGGATGTGAACAGCCTTGCTATCAAACAGAGCAGTGGAGAATTGATTATGGCAGATGTAGTTAGGTTAAAATGTAATACCTTATCATTTGATCTCCCTTTTGACCCATTTTTAAGTTGTTTCAGTTCTTAATATTTTCTGTTCTTTTTGATTGAGGTTTTTCTGTTTTCGCTTGTCATTGTTTTGGGCTTTTTTCTGTTGCTTGTTTGTTCTCCGTTCCTGTTTTCCCTGATTTTCTGCATAGGAAATCCAGGATGCGTAGATCTGGAGAAACAGTAACTGGATTGATAATTGCCTCGCTGCATGGCAGGGGAGGATGGGGGAAATGAGGAGCTAACAACAATGAGTATGAAAAGAAAATGTTCTGAAATTGATTGTGGTGATGACTGCACACATGTTCTTAATATGAATGAATGATTAAATTGTATGATATGTGAAGTATATGCCAATAAAACTATTTTTTCTAAAGGGATTGTGGGGGGGGAGGAAGGGTGTTAGAAAGTTAAATTAGAAGCGTGGATGAAACAGGTAAGGATGACTGAGCCAGAAGCTGGGGGAAGAAGTTATCTTAGGGAAAGGAGAGAAAGAGCACCCGCGGCTAACACTGGTTGGAAGGTGTTGAACTGGGAAATCGAGGGCTGAGCACCGGTGGACCCACAACCGATCCTAGTGCAGTGCCCGGGAACAGGGGCTGTGGCTGGTGGAGTTCCTTAAATATGCATCACCGAGTATTCAACCAGAGCAAGGGACAGGGCTGTGTTGTATTTATTTCTCAGTAATTCTGGGTTGAAAGGAAATCCTTAACACAGTTTTAAAAAAAATAAATGTTCTGGTTATAAAAGCATCTAAATAAAAAAAGGAAACCACACCTGTACTTCTAATACCCAGACACAAGTCCTTATCAGGATTTTGACATATTCTGGTGGGTGTATTTTCAAAACCTCTCTCCTGAATGCAAAATTTCCAATGTTGGTCTCTGTCCTTATGCAGCACCATTGCTAAACACCTCACAGTATTTTATCAGAAGGATCTACCAAATTGTTTGCAAGCTAATCTCTGTTGTTCGGTGTTGTTCGGTGTCATTCCCAGGTTTCTGGTTTTGTGTGCAGTGGTAGGACACACACATTGGAAGTCTCTTGTCTCGATGAATGTGTAGCTATGTGACGACTTAGTCAAAAGCTATGTGTCACACCACGCCTCACATAGCCCCGCCTACTAACAGGAGAAAGCCTGATCAAAGAAAGCATTGGCTCAGTATTGTAGTTTAGGGTCCTTCCCAGGGAAGATTTTCTCTCTTCAAAATATAGTCCCCAGAATGGCACCATTCTTTTGAAATCAGCAAGTGCTAATCCATTCTTTGTAAGTACCCTCCGTCGCCTCTAGGCAGGTGCCATTCAATAGCAAACACCTTCTGTAATACATCAGGGCCACCTTGCTTTCATCAGTTTGCCTTCTTGCTCTCCTTTGTGTTATTTCCTTGTATTGATGAGGAAGGAGTCCTGGGGGTGCTGTGGGTTGGGTGTTGGACTACTAACCATAAGGTCAGTTGTTCAAACCCACTTGTTGCTCCTGGGGAGAATAATGAGGGTCTGTCTGATTCACAGCCTTGGAAACCTTATGGAGTGGTTCTGCCCTGCCATATAAGATGCCTGTGAGTTGAAATTGACCTGACAGCCATGGGTTTGGCTTTGGGGTGGGGGTAGGGGGCGGCAGGTGTGTGTGTGGGTAGAGCCCTAGGACCCTGGCAGTGAAGAGAGGTGATGAAAAGCAGTGAGGATATAACTTGCATAGAAATAGGGAAAAACTCACAGACGCAGCTAATAAAGCATGTGAAACCAAGCCTCGTGTCACTGCATTTAGGGAATGGACATTTTTTAAAAGATAGCATTTTCCTTATTGCTATCGGGTGTCACTGAGTGGATTGTGACGACCCCATGTGAAGGAGGAGAACTGCCCCATCGTTTCTGTGGCTGGGGTCTTTACTGAAGCCAATCGCCAGACCTTCCTTTCACAGAGCTGCTAGCTGGGTTCGAAGCCACCAGTCTTTCCAGTAGCAGCCACGTCTTGACCTGCCCCACCAGGCTCTTGTTGTTGCTAGGGGCCATCCAGCAGGCTCCACAACAGAACACAGCCCTGCTGCTCCGTCCTGCTCCATCCTCGCAGTCATTGCTAAGTGTGAGCCCACTGCTGTGGCCACTGGGCCAATCCAGCTTGCTGCTGGCCTGCCTCTTTTCCCCTGACCCTCTCCTTCCCCACACAGTGTCCTTCTCCAGAGAACTGGTCCCGACTCGTAGCATGTCCAAAGTACATGAGACAAAGTCTTGTTATCTCCGCTTCCAAGGAACATTCTGACTGTACTTCTTCCAAGACAGATTTGTTTGTTCTTCTGGCAGTCTGGGGTGCTCGCAATATTCTTTGCCAGCTCCCTAACTTAAACACATCAATTATTCCTTCATCTTCTTTATACACTGCCCAGCTTTCACCTGCAGATGAAGTGATTGGAAACACCACGGCCAGGTCAGGCACACCTTAGAGGTCTGGTGCAGCACTTTTAAAAAACCCCTTTAGAGTGGTCATTTGGGCTCTTACGGGGTATGCAAAAATCATCCACTCTCAGTGCTTCGGGGAAATAGAAAGCACTCCCAGGGACTCTTGGTAGAGGTGTAAATTGGTACAATTTTCTAGAAAGCAATTTCACTAACAAAATTTTAAATGTGCTTCTTTTGTAGCCCAGCAGTTTCACTTACAGTACTCATCCAGTAGACACATTACACATGCTCACATAATACATGAGCAAGGATGTTTATTGAAGTATTGTACTCAAGTCAAGACGGAAACAAGTAAAATGCCGATCAATAAGATAACCCCAAACCAAACCCACTGCCACTGAATTGATTCCAACTCACAATCACCCTGTGTACCGTACTGGGTTCCTGGGGTGGTAAATCTTTCCAGGAACAGACAGCCTCAGCCTTCTCCCACAGAACAGCTGGTGGGTTTGAACTGCTGGCCTTCTGGTTAAGTAAATTGTCACTTATTTATATAATGTGCTATTAGGACCCCATTATGTGGAATAAAGTGCACATTTTGACATCAAAAAATTAAGCAGAATGTACTGTTCATCACATGTGTGGTTTTTAAAACCTTTAGATGTTTGTAGATCAACTAAATGTCTGGAAGGATCCCCCACCTGCTAGTAGTGATCACAGAGTGTGGCTGTGGTGGGGTGCTGGAGGGAGATTACTTTTTCTGTTTTTTATAAGAGGAAGAGATTTTCCTTCTAACTATATGTACTTTTGTTACATTGTATATCTAACTATACTCGTGAACACTGCCATCGAGTAGGTTCCGATTCAGAGCAAGGGACCCTATAGGACAGTTGAAGTGCTTTCCTAGCATGTGCAAGACCATAGCTCTACGGGAACTGCAGCCTCATCTTGCTCCTACGGAGCAGCGGTGGATTTCAGGGGCCGGTTTATGGTTAGCAGTCTCAGGGCCCAATGCTTATCCCAATATGCCACCAGGCCTCCTTGTACTTGCCGCCGCCAACATGCATTACTTTAATAGTTAAAGAAACAAAGTTAAAGGGAGAGAGAGTGCACCAAAAGCAGGGGCAGCCCAATTCACTGTCGGGGAATTGGCCTTGACCCTGGCTCCCCAGGCCATTGTGGGAAAGGGCCAGGGTTTCTTCAGCAGTGGGATGTGTCTGGCTTTTCGGCCCGGCACTGCAAAAGCTCAGAAACTTCATGCGGCCTCCAGCAGCAATGCCTCCCACCGAGGTTGCTGTGGGGGCTGAATGAGATCATGTATTAAGGGTGCTGGGAAAGTGGCTGGCTGGTCGGAAGCCCTCGGTAACTAGCAGCTCTTGCTATATGATTATTATTTGAACAGAGCCAGTAGCCCAGCCCCGCGGAGCAGCCCTCCATGGCTCCATCCCTCTCGCTGGCACCGATTTTAAGCATGCAGGGCAGGTGCACAAATGCTTAGTTTCATGTCAGAGCAATAACCGCACTTAATTGCCAACGAAACCTCTTCAAAAGAGCCGTTCACCTACAGGGGGCTTGTGCCGTTGGAAACCATGGCTACGTGGTTCTGCTTGGCTTTAAAGAGCATTACTTTCTTGCCAGTTAATGAAAATATAAATAAATAATGACTACCATGCAAATGACATATCGTAAGCTTTCTTCGGGATAAAGCAAAAATGGCTACTGGTCACCCTTGTTCGTGTTTAAAAAAAAAAATCAAAGCAGGCAAATAGAGAGGTGGGGGTGGAAGGGGGGAACTGGAATAAGCCTATGTGCGCCTCTCCATCCCCTGTGAAGTGGGCCTCTTGCCGCTTCAGAGCCCACAGCTCCCAACGAAGACCACCAGAATGGAGACACAACTGTGCTGCCAAGAAGGGTCCACAATGAAAATACACTGGAGGAAAAAGGAGTTCCGCCCAGAGCAGCGGTTCTCAACCTGTGGGTCGTGACCCCTTTGGGGGTTGAACGACCTTTTCACAGGGGTCACCTGATTCTTAACAGTAGCAAAATGACAGTGATGAAGTAGCAACAAAAATAATTTATGGTTGGGAGGGGGGCAGGTCACCACCACAGAAGGAACTGTATTAAAGGGTCGTGGCATGAGGAAGGTTGAGAACCACGGATCTAGAGAGTCCTTCTTGCCTTCTCTACCAAGGCAACCTGTAGAGACATGCCTACAATTGTTGCTATGATCCCCTGGCTACCCTCCCCGTCAAATCCAGCCGTTTGTATGCTAGAATGTGTTTGTATGCTTGAAGTAAGGGGGGGGGGGAATCAATCCGATGGAAGACATGGTAAAGAGAGGGGAGCCTTTCAGGCGCCCCAGCTGCTTCCAGCTGTTGGAATTCCATTTTGTTTCCTGGCTCCAGTGATTGTATTCTATCATGATGTTTTTTGACAACTTGGAAATCAGATTTTATTTCCCTTCTCATAAAGGATTTTAATACCATTCTTAATAAGGGAGAAAAATGTTGAGTGTGTTCAGTGGTAAGCAGGAACCCGCGTTTAGGAGTTGGTTTACTAACTCCAAGTGGCTAGCAGCCCAGTAACATGAAGGCCGTGTGTGCCAAGCGAGGAGGGCAGGAGGCTCGCAAGGCTGCGCTGAAACCATCTCTGATTGGGCGCAGCCTGCACTTCAGCTTTCAGATGAACACTGCATCCGGGTCGAGGAGACGGGATCACTGACACGTCAGTTGTCTGTCACATCACATCACCCACCCTCCACTCTGCCTCTGCTACGGAGCACAGTACTCCGATGGAGTTCTAGGCACCGGGGACCAGCCAGTAAGGAGGGTATTTTTACCGAGTGAGTCTTAAGTCTACCACGTAGGTGGGTGCTGACGTGCATGCCTCCCCTTCTCACACTAACTAGTGTGGGTTTGTGTTTAAAAACAGACGCCCACAGATTCTCTCTCTCTCTCCATTTAATTTGAGCTGCTCCAGGGAACTGTATCCCAGTTATCTTTGCTCAGTAAGTACCAAGCTGTACAGCTTCAATAGCAGTCACTGAACAAAGCGAAACAAAAATGACTTTCTACTGACTGGGGAAAGGAGTCATCTCCAATCATGAGCAGAACCTGTGTCATGGCAAACCACCTCTAATGGGCCGACAAGGAGCCCAGGTGCTACACTGGTTAAGCACTCAGATGCGAAGAGTGGGAAAGGCTTGGTGATCTGCTCCCATAAAGATTACAGCTGAGAAAACGCTGAGGGGGCAATGCCACTCTACCACGTGGGGTCAAAATGAGTTGAAATTGACTTTGGGGCCATAAACAACAAGATTGTTGCACGTGAGAGGGGAGGGAAGGAGGGAATTTGGAAGTAGAATCTGTTCATTTGTTTGTCAATTTATTTAACAAATATCTGCCAGGTGCTATGCGAGGCCCTGGTCTTCATGGAATGCAGCCTAGTACAACAAACCCCAGACAACTCCACCTCACAGGGGCCCGACAGGACAGCACAGAACTGCCCCTGTGAGTTTCCAAGACTGTTAACGCCCTATAGCAGCGGTTCTCAACCTGTGGGTTGCCACCCCTTTGGGGGTCGAACACATTATGATTCGTAACAGTAGCAAAATGACAGCTATGAAGTCGCAACGATAATAAGTGTCTGGTGGGGGCTCACCACCACATGAGGAACTGTATGAAAGGGCCGTGGCATTAGGAAGGTGAGAGCCGCTGCGCTATAGGATTGGAATGCTCTGCCTTCCTGCCACGGAGCAGCTGGTGACATTGTGGTCGGCAGCCCCACTTGTAAGCGCTATGCGACGAGTGCGCCTCAAAGTCTAGAGGGGACACAGATAACTCAAAACCAGCAATCAAAGTGAGCGCTTAGTGCAGTGAAGGGAATAACTAGGTAGGGTTATGGGCATCAATAAAGTGACTAGAGATGTCCTCTTTGAGAGTATGGCACTTGAGCTCAAAGGGTAAGGATGAGAAAGAGCTGGTCAAGTGACCACAGGTGACAAGCATCGCATACAGAGGGGTTGCAGAATAGGCGAAAAGGCAAGGAGCTAGATGTAGTTGAGGTACCAAAAAGCAAGCCAGGTTACATAAGCAGAGAGTGATCGGCTATAAAAACAAAGGCAGGGACAGCTATGGCAAAGAATGTTTTATTCTGACCAACCAAGCTAGACTTTGTTGCTGTTAGCTGGCATCGAGGGAGATCAGATCATTGGGATACACAGTTTCCACTGGCTGATTATCAGAAGTATGCTCTGTCCTTGAAAGCTTCGCTGAAACCTGTTCAGCATAATTGCAATGTGGCATTTCCACAGACAGGTGGGGGCTACTCAAGAGGGGCATTATCCAGGATTCAAACCTAGGCCTCCAGCACAGAAGGTCTTTATGAAAACAGAATACTGAACTCTGTTATCCTGAATAAGGAATTTAGTATATGGTATGTAGCAAGTGTTCACTAAATGTTAGCCAATTAAACTAGCACGTCCTGGTCACAAGACTGGGAAGGGACCATTACACTTTGCACATTGAAAAAGTATTCATTTACCTGATGGGCATTTTCCATAAACCAGCAAAATTCCTCGTACACAGGGACAGTGCATTTGAATCGATCGTTTCTTTGTCCTCAGCCATCAAAGGACAGCATGGAGGATGGTACTGTCGGTACCATGATTTTAAAAACCGGTTTCATTTGCTCACATAAACCGGCATAACTTTTTACCACAGGTGGCCATCTCAGATTTGAAAGTTACAGCTAATCAAACACTTAGCCACATGCCTTAGTGATTTTAATGGTATGGTTTGTTGCTATGAGACAAAAACATGTTGTGTGGGAAGTAATCTGTTAAAAATCATATGACCTTGATTCAAAGGCTTTTGATTAATAGCACTAACATCCGCTTTCTGGAAAAGAAACAAACCCGATGATTAGAGCTTGCTAGTCCTTTTAAAGTAAATAAAACATTATTAGCCACTCATTAATGGATATGGAAAGCAAAAATGGTTCCAAGCATTCAAAGCTTCACTTGCATTACTTTTAGCTATTTTCTTGCAAAAGCTTTTCCAGGGCACTGACAAAATGTTCTCCTCTTTTACCTTGTCTTCCTCTCCTTTCTGCCTTCTGGAAGGAGATGTTGATAAAAATCCCACCAAACAGACATCAGATGAGAAGTAGGCAGCTTAGAAGATTAAAGAACTAGCCAGTAGGCCAGGCCGCTCTAAATGACTTTGCCTTTTATATGTGTGTTCAGTTGGCTTGGTGACTATTCAACATTCACTGAGTGTTTATTGAGCATCTACTATAAGTCAGGCCTATGCTGGAAATACAGTGGTATATAGACAAGATCCTGCTTTCATCGAGCTTGTGTTCTTCTAAGGAAGGCAGAGAGTATGTTGACAAGTAAGTAGGAGTACTGCTACATATATAAACTCAGGGTAAGTGCTGTGAAGAAAGTGAAACAGGAGGATAGGTAGAGTGGATGGTGGTGGAGTGGACCTCTTTGAAGCAGTGATATTCAAGCTGAGACCTGACTGGTAAGCGTTTGGGATGTAAAGATCTAGGGCAGGAACATTCTGGGCAGAGAGGATGACAAGCTCAACATCCCTGATGTGGGGGTTGCAAAAATGGCGTGGAGTTGGCGTCTGACCTCTTTTAACTTCACTGCTCGTCTGTGGTGGTTTGTGCATTGCTCGAATGCTGAAAGCTATGTCACTGGTATTTCAACTACCAGCCGGGTCACCAAAAGTGAGCCATTTTCAGCAGAGCGTCCAGACTAAGAGCAGACTATGAAGAAGGAATAGGCTGTCCACTTCAGGGGAATTAGCCACTGAAGATCCTATGGATAGCATCAAAGCGTTGTTAGTTATTGAAAACCTAAGGAGTAGAAGCTGAACATTGTCAGAAGATGAGCGGGCAAACCAGGCTCACTGCTATTGAGCCCATGTCTAGTCACAGGGACCCACCAGGACAGGGTAGAACTGCCCCTCTGGGTTTCTGAGATGATAACTCTTTACGGGAGTAGAAAGCCCTATCTTTCTCGACCTCAGGTTAGAAGGCACTCAAAATATAACTGAGGATGAGCTGCCTTCTCAAAACAGAGTCAACTATAATGACATGCATGGAATACACCCTGTGGGAGCAAAGCCGTAGGGACCTTTATTTACTGATGGGCCATGACAACAATGAGAAGAACGTGCTGCAAACATTAATTCATAATTGGAACTTGGGATGTACGAAGGATGAATCTAGGATGATTGGAAATGATTAAACATGAACTGGCAAGCATAAGAATTGTTATTCTAGATACAGAGAGCTGAAATGGACTGGTATTGACCATTTTGAATCCGAAAATCATACGGTTTACTATGCCAGAAATAACAAATTCAAGGAGGAACAGTATTGCATTAATCAGCAAGAAGGATATTTCAAGATTTGTGTTGAAGTTCAATGCTGTCTATGATAAGATAATGTCTATTTGCATACAAGGAAACCCAATCAATACAACTATTATTCAAATTTATGCACCAACCACGAAAGCTAGTGACGATGAAATGGAAGCATTCTACCAGTGACTTCAGTCTCAATTGATCAAACATGCAATCAGGATGCATTGATAATTATTGACAACTGGAATGCAAAAGTTGGAAACAAAGAAAGGAACAGTTGTTGAAAATATGGTCGTGATGATGGAAATGAAGATAGAGATCAAATAGTAGAATTCTGCAAGACCAATGCCTTGTTTATAGCAAATACCTTTCTTCAACAACACAAAAGGCAATTGTGCACATGGACTTCTACAGATGGAATCAATGGAAATCAAACTGATTACAGCTATGGGAAGAGACGATGGAGAAGCTCAATATCAGCAGCTAAAAGTAGCCAGGGGCCAACTGTGGAACAGACCATCAATTGAATTGCTCATATATAAGTTCAAGTTGAAGCTGAAGAAAATTAAAACCAGTCCATGAGAGCCAAAATACAACCTTGAGTCTATCCCATGCAAATTTCAAGAACAACCCAAGACCAGATTTGATGCGTTAAATATTCATGGCAGAAGATCGGATGAGTTGTGGGATGACATCAAGACCATCCTTCAGGAAGAAAGCAAAAGGTAATTTAAAAGAAATGAAAGAAAGAAAAATGGGTATCTGAAGAGAATCAGGAACTTGCTCCTAATCAGAGAGGAGCTAAGGCAAATGGAAGAAATGATGAAGTCAAAGAGCCAAACAGAAGATTTCAAAAAGCAGCTCAAGAAGACAAAGTAAAATATTATAAGGAAATGTGAAAAGACCTAGAATTTTAGAAAACCAAAAAGGAAGAACACATTCAGCATATCTTAAACTGAAAGAGCTCAAGAAAAAATCCAAGCCTCCAGTTGCAATCTTGAAGGATTCTACAGGCAAAATACTGAATGATGCAGGAAGCACCAAAAGAAGATGGAAAGAATACACAGAGGCACTGTACCTAAAAGAACTAGTTACCATTCCAGGAGACAGCATGTGAGCAAGAACCACTGGTACTGAAGGATGACGTTCAAGCTGCATTGAAAATATTAGCCCAAAACAAGGATCCAGGAATTGATGGAATAGCAATGGAAAATTTTCAACAAGCTGATGAAAAACTGGAAGCATTCACTCGTTGACTCCTTGCATTAGGCAAATCTGCTGCACAAGACCACTTTAAGTGTTGAAAAGCAAGGATGTTACTTTGAGGACTAAGATGGACCTGACCCAAGCCATGGTATTTTCAGTAGCCTCATATGTATATGAAAGTTGGACATGGACTAAGGAGGACTGAAGAAAAATTGATGCATTTGAATTAAAGTGCTGATGAAGAATATTGAAATACCAGGGACTGCCCAAAGAAAAAAACAGATCTGTACTGGAAGAAGTTCAACCAGAATGCTCCTCAGAGGCAAGGATGGTGAGACTTTGTCCCATATATTTTGGACATGCTCGGAGGAGAGATCAGTCCCTGGAAAAAGACATCGTACTTGGTAAAGTAGAAGGGGAGTGAGTAACAGGAAGACCCACAATGAGATGGAGTGATGCAGTGGCTGCAAAAAGGAGGTCAAATAACCATAACTGTGAGGATGGCACGGGACTAGGCCGTGTTTCCTTCTGTTGTACACAGGGTTGCTCTGATTCAGAACCGACCGGATAGCAACTATCACAGCAGCAGCAATCTAGCCAGTCCCTTGGGTGGGCCACATGCCCCTCACAGTTGCCTAGTCCTACTGAGTCATTTGGTGGGAGTCATGTGGCCAGAAGGCTGTATGAAGTAATTTATAGCCTCACAGGTGACCGTTGGGATGTTGGAGATAAAAGAAAGAGGCTAGGTCACTGGCTACGTGAACGAGAGAGTGTGGAGAAGGGGTGAAATCACAAAGAGCAAGGGATCAAGACGATCTCATGCAGTCATCTTGGAACTGAGAAGCAAAGCAAACGGCCAGCTTATCTTGGCAAAGAAAGTGTGTCTCCTTGAGCATCGTGCTCTTAAGGAATCCTCTGTGTGAGAGCAGATAGATGGCAGCAGACAGGAAAGGCTAGGGGACTGAGTTTAGGTCCGTGGCCGGACAGTGTGGGGCAGGCTGGTGAGAATGGGTGCCCAGCTTGAGAATGCGATCAAGGTTGTTGAGCTTAACAGGTAGAGACCATTGAGATGGTGTTTACGGTGTCTGTGTTCACCAAACCACAACACACAGGGGCCGGCCCCTGCTTGGTGACCCGATGGCTGCTGGGAACAAGGAGCTACCACAGTGACCCGCTCAGTTGTCCTGCTAGCAGCCGACGAGAGCTGTAGGAGAACGGCCTGTGTTGCATATTTTACCCCAGCCCAGTGGTTCTCAACCTTCCTCATGGCGCGACCCTTTCATACAGTGCCTCATGTGGTGGTGATCCCCCCCAACCATAACATTATTTTCGTTGCTACTTCATCACTGCAAGTTTGCTACGGTTATGAATTGGGTGACCCCTGTGACAGGGTCGTTCGACCCCCAGGTTGAGAACCGCTGCTTTAGCCTATGGAGGTCCTAGTGAGCCTGTTTCCCACCTCTGCCTTGCAGCTGCAGTCCGCCATCAGCCAGGTGCTGGGACAGGCCCAGGTGGAGCCTCTTCGCCTCTTCTTCCTTATGCCCTGAGATCCACCTTGACCAGGCCAAGGTCCTGGCCAGAGGAATCCTGGGTTGGAGGGGCCTGTCATTTGACCAAGGAAGGCATGGCTCAGACAAGAACAGTTGTGAGGACGGCGCAGGGCTGGGCAGTGTGTCCGTCTGTTGTGCACAGGGTCGCTATGAGTCAGAACCGGAAAGACCTAGCTGGTAGCAGAGGTCCAAACAGACACTCTATTGGCTCCAGGCACTGGAGATGGAGTTGGGCACATTTCCAGGACCACCCAGCTAAGTTTCCGGACACTCAGCAGTGAGGACGTGGAGGCTGCCCAACTGGTAAACATGCACATTACTTGTCTTCTGGTCTGTACCTTGAGGCCATCACTCATCGTCCTCTTCCCTGGCGACTTCGAAGTTTGTTAAATAAACTTCTTCACCAGCATTCTCCCCCTCCCCATCTGGGGCCCGACCTACCATGACTGTAGCGTGCTTGCTAGTTTTTTCCCACTACCTCACTGGACAACTGCATGTATCCTACCTACACGGCAAAGTTGATGATTACTTTTATAATTAGTAAAAACAACACACACACAATTGGGGGGTGGGGGGTGGGGATGGACTTTGGTGAAGGGTCCTCCCTGTCCTAACTCTCCACGCCACCTGGATCCCCTGACTTCTGGCTGACATCTCCAGGAGGTGCTCAAGGTTCACTTTGGAGAAAGAGGGGTTACCCACATGGGTCTTTCCGATTGCCTCATAAGCTGGGCTCACCCTGAAGCGAGATCCCCACCCTTTTCTCTGAGGTACCTCAACACTTTAGCCCCTTCAGGGATGCTCCTGGGCCTCCCCCATTCCACATTCACAGCAGTTGCCACTAGCCTTTGCTTTGCCCTCTTCTAACTGACCTGGTGTCTGGCTCCTGCAGACTTTAGAAGGAGAGGACCAAGAGGTTGGTGCTTGTTAACCGCTTAAATATGAATCTCCTATCCATTTGTCTATAACTCCCACCACACGTTTGGGTGGGACCATGCAGATAAGGTATAGAAGACTCAATATTGGTCTTTGCACCATTCTTCTGATAGCTGGAATCTTCCACTGGTTTCTAGACAAACATTTGCACAGAGCTTACCTCCCTCTCACACAGAACCCGTGTTGATCTTCCCCCTTTTCTCTATGGTTTTAATCTGCAGATGGCCACGACTACCCTCGGGCGGCCTACCAACAAGTGGTGCAGCCAGCTCGACCTGGGCAGCCCCTACCTGGAGGCAGTGTGAGAGGCCTTCCTCCTATGCAGAAGGTCCTTCTGAACTGTCCCAGATCTCAGGACCAAGAAGAGAGGCCAGCACAAAGAGATGACTCCTCCCCAGGGCCTCGGAGGCATGAGTAAGTACAGCAGGGCCACCTGGCAGTATGCTTAGATACTTTTAACGTGAAAAGGAATTATGCCAGTCCTACAAGATGTGTCAGAACTTTGTTTAGGGTTGCTACCAGGCTAGTGGAGCAAGGCATGGTGGAATGGCTGCTGTAGACGGTTTCAGGTCAGGAGGAAATGAAGGCTGGCGCATAGGTATCGCTGTAGCTAGACCTATAGAGCCACCAGTGTCTAGTCTGCATGCTCTTGAAGGAAAGACTCTTTTTACATCCCTGTCACTTGGCCTTTTTTTTAACTGATGACTGCCTCCCACGGGGAGGAAGTTCTATTCTCTCTAGTTCTGGTACTGTTTAAACTCATTTCTTACTTCATTTCTGAAAAATTCAGTAAATTCTCAAGGCAAATAAAAAATAACCTGTTATTTTCCTTTGTAATAAAAACATTCAGACGTGTTGAGCTCCATTGTTAAGTCACTCTTTTATGTCTTCTTCCAGAAAGGCAATTCTGGTTTTTCATGACTTCAGTTTATTATTTTTAACACTCTTATAATCTTTCCCTCCCCATTGTCCTCTTTTGACTCTTCGTCAAGTTTTTCTTTGCTTCTTAAAGTTTATGGAGCGAACAGAAACAGGAACAAATCCAAACAAGAAAAACAGACTCACTACAATCAAGTCAACCCTATAAGACAAGGTAGAACTGCCTATGAGTTTTGAGACTGATTCTTTATGGGAGTAGAAAGTCAGTTTTTTTCCCCGAGTGGGGAGGGGAGTGGTTTTGAACTGCTGACCTTGCAGTTTAGCAGCCCAACACATTACCACTTCGCCACCAGGGCTCCCTCACGGGAAGAAGGCCTCCCTCACGGGAAGAAGGCCTCCCTCACGGGAAGAAGGCCTCCCTAATTCCCGACAACTTGGTAAGAGAATACAGGTAGCCCCCATTCTCTGAAAGTTCGCTCCACGCCACTTCCCTTTTAACAAAGAGAACGATATGCGTATCTGTCCTGATAGAGAAGAGCAATGAAGAATTGTGCTTTTACCTCACACTCCTGTCCCTCCTGCCAAAAAACCTCCAAAAATACAGAGAAAAGTGAAACTTTTAGTGTTCAGTGTTTTAGTGTTCAGGATTTGCTTTGCAACGAGTTGTTACATGTACCCGGAGCAAGGAGACTGGCTTTGCCGAGCTCCTCCCCCAGGAGCTGCACTCAGCATAACTCAAAACAATGTCAGCGAACACTACGTGTTTGAGTCATCTTAGGTCTTATGTGTTATTTGGAAGGTTATTTGGGCTGAGGAGAAGGAGGGTTAGGGCGTGTTCAAATTTTTTTTACCCAATATAAATTCATGGCGTGGTAGTTACATTACCTGTTGTCAATTTGAGACTTAAGAGTGAAGGGGTGGAGTTTAGCCTGTCAATCAGGTTGCAGCTTGATGACCTCATTTGGAGGTGCTAAGTAGATAACCAGCTCTCTGGAGGTGGGACGCAGGCTCACTCCCTGCTAGACATTCCTGTGGACACATGGAGCTACACTAGCATGCTGGCGCTGAAGGAGCCACGTGGAGACCCCTGCCAGCACCGAGATACAGTAATTACACCACCACTGGATCCACAAGACTTCCCACCCAGCAGCCTGTGATCTTCCTGCATTCAGCATCATTGCATGGCTGTGTGAGTCCAAGAGGAATTTATGGACTAATAACAACATATGGGCTGATATCAGACATATGGACTTGATCTGGACTGGGCTGGGATGTTTTTTCAATATACAAGTGCTCTTTTACATGAAACTCTCTCTTATACTGTATACATATGAGTGTCTACGAATTTGTTTCTCTAGTCTACCGAGACTAACACACATGGTAATTGCATCTTCCTTCATACCATTTGGAATCATGGGAAGTTTCATGGGAATGTGCTACTTTCGGATAGTGGGGGGTAACCCGTAGATCAGTGGTTCTCCACCTTTCAAATGCCATGACCCTTTAATACAGTTCCTTATGTTGTGGTGACCCCCCAGCCATAAAATTATTATCGATGTTACTGTAATTTTGCTACTGTTATGAATTGTCATGTAAATATCTGATATGCAGAATGTATTTTCATTGTTACAAATTGAACATAATTAAAGCATAGTGATTAATCACAAAAAAACAATATGTAATTATATATTGTTAAATATTTATTTCTAATGACAAATAAGTGAAATTTTGTTTGAAGCATGGTATAACACGGGTAACAGTCTTCATGCCGGGTACTCATATGTGGGCGTGGGCGTATCTGCATGTGGGCGGACCCGCCTGGAGATGGATAGGAGTGGTGTCTCGGTTCCTAAGACCATCGGAAATATGTGTTTTCCAATGGTCTTAGGCGAACCCTGTGAAAGGGTCGTTCGACCCCCAAAGGGGTTGAGACCCACAGATTGAGAACCACTTCTATAGATTAAATGTTTGCTTTAAACGCAACCTTTATATCCCACTGAAATGAAAACTATGTTGTTCTTTAGAAAGGAATGGGTTTTGAAGGGTCTATCAATGTGGATCTTTCAGAAATACAGAAATTGGTAATAAGCTAAAAATAAAAGTTATTAGAAAGGGGGGAAGCCTTCTTTATTGACCAGGGTAGAGAAAGCACACACCTTCTGTCCTGTCTACTGAAAAGACCACAAGTTCCATTCAACTTTTTATTCCCAGACCCTTTATTTTAAAGAAAAATAAAATGTATGTACTTTAAAATGCAATGAAAAGAAAGGAAGAAAGCTTTCCTATCAGGATAAACACTCCTGCAGAGAAAATCTCTAAAATCCCAAGAAAATAGATTTTAGGCATCTTCATAAAATAAGGTTGGTATTGAATAAGGGAGGCAACAGTACTTTTTTAGAGAAGAAGTTTTTGTTTTGAAATCATTTCAGATTTGTGGAGGAGTTGCAAAGGTAATACAGAGTAATTGGTCGTGTAACAACAACCTAAGCCGGCTAAGTTCTCCGTGGATTTATTTCATCATTTTAGGATAATGAAAAATAACTTTAGATGATGAAGATAATCGCCCTTTGATTGATTATTTTAAAGAAGAATCCAGAAAGTTTACCCTTTCATCAAAACCTATAAGATTTGTTTTCAAAATGAAGTCTAAAAAATATCATCAGGATCTTAACCTTTCTTTATCAAGGGGACAGTCACTTGTCTTTTATGATAAGTAAGGACCTCTGGATATAAAGGAATTTGGTGGGAAAAGGAAGTAGAACCAGATCCCCTTTAGATTAGGCTTATTTTGTAGATTGCCTTCTCTATATTAATAATAAAATAAAATAAAACAGCCTCCTGAAACATTCAGATTAGAAAATAAAATATAGTTAAGATTCTGAATTATTTTATTTTAAATCTTATTATGTAAGACTTTCTGAATTTTTTACTACTCATTTGGGGAAAATATGAAAGTACAAGCGACCATCTATAAAACCATGCAGAGCAACCATGCATAGATTTTACAATAAGAACACATTTTTAACACGTATAATATGAAAGCATTTCAATCACACAAAAACTTCAAATAGCTATGTTCCTATTACCTAGATTTTTAAAAAATGTTAATATTGCCACATTTGCTTCAGATTCTAAAATCAGAAATGAAATATTACCAATACAGTTTGAGCCCCCCCCCCCCCATCAGTTAGGATCCAGTTATAAAAAACAGGAAAACAACTATCCCTGTTTTAAGCAAAATGGGGTTACAGATAGGGAATTGAGTGCTTACAAAGTTGTTGGTGGCTGGAGGGATGAGCTTTGGGTTGGGCTTCTAGGAACAACCCCAAAGCAACAGTACAGAACACGATGGCCTAAGAAGAGAGCCCCTCTGCCCCTGGAACTCTTGGCCCTTGGTCCCAGTGCCAAGTACAGTCCTGAAGCAGGAAGTTGCCGTTGCCCTCACGATCGCTGTGGGGCCCAGAGCTCTTCCAGAACGAGCCTGCTAGAAGTGTACTGGCCCCAAATGGATGCCCTACGCCCTGCGCTGGACACTCATGAAGTTGAGAGTCGTCCTGCAGAAAACTCAGCACCTTGTACAGTGCTTACAGGCAAGCGCTTCCCTACGGCCTCCCAAAGCCTACAGACGTACAGCTGATGGACTATTTCAGCAGAATGTTCCTGAGAGACTGGCAAGCAAAACAAGAATGAAGATGTTAGACAACAAAACGATAGCTAAAGGATCTCGGAAATCACGTTTTTGTTCACATATGAACAATATCATGCTTTGAAAGTGTGTGACCTTGTTTGCCTTTTGGTCTATAGTTAACTGTTTCTGCCATTATCTATAGCACCAACCTTTGGGCACCCCCCCCCCCCGCCCCCATTATGGGAATACTTCATTTCTGACAAGGGCTTTATTGCACCTTGCCAACATTGTGGGTTTAGAAAAACAACAAATTGAAATTTTGTGGCAACCTTGCGTCAAGCAAGACTGCTGGCACCGTTTTTCCAACAGCGTGTGCCTGTTTCATGGCTTTGTGCTCCATTTTGGCAACTCGCGCAATATTCCACACATTTCCATAATGCTATTGCATACTAGCTAGACTCGTCTAATGTCAACAGAACTTTTATGTGCAATTGGAAAACAACAACAACAACAACAACAAAATTGCGTGGCTTGCTCTATTGCAATATTCCCCTTACTCCCGTGGCCTGGAACCGAGCCTTCAACATCTCTGAGGTCTGCCTGTATGGTAGAGGTCTGACTCTGTTGGGTGGAGACTGTGTATTTTCCAAATTCGACTGTGCTTGAATTGGGAAACCAAACCCTGTCCCCTCTTTTGACCACTCTCACAGGCCCCTGCTGCTAGCATTCCATGGGCCTCTATGGGTCCCTCCTTCTCAGATACAAAGTGGAGGCCAAAGAAGAAGGCACACTTCTAAGCCTTCTTAAAAGGATTTCTGTCCTTCGCGGTCGGTCTTCAAAAGAAATGAACCTTGACTGTCGTCGTGTGCCTTTCCAGGGACCAGCTGTATCACCAGACACGGACTCGAGCTGGAGCTCTTGAGCACTCCTTGGAGCGTCCTGCAGACCTGAGACCACAGGGTCCCCAGGCTCTGTCCTCAGCTGCGGTCCCCAGACCCCCTAGTAACCCTCCAGCCAGAGGAACTCTGAAAACAAGCAATTTGCCAGAAGAATTACGTAAGTTGTTTCTTATATTGTTTTTGCCTCCTGGTTAGGTCTTCAAATTGGTGAAGACCCGCGTATCATTCATCTTTAATTTTGTGAAATACAATTTATTTTCTAGCCTTTGATTTTCAATAGAAATAACCCGCATTTTTGAATAAGTGTGTTTAGAGATTCTGAAACTCCAAGTAATGCTCACAATGTGCTTACCACTAGACTTTCTCAGACACACGCTCCATCAACCAACAACTCCACTGTTCTGTCCCCTCTCCACATGCTGCTCTGGAGTGGCCTTGACGACCGTGTGGTGTTATCCAGAGACCTCGCCGTCTCACCATAAATCAGCAGCAGCCATCAAGAGCCAGGCCATTTCCTGTAGGAAAGAGCAATCTTGTTTGGAAGAAAGATACTCTCACGTTCTCTGTACTGCTTCACAACCAAATGCGAACTCAGCTTTTTATGTAAAGCTGGCTCCAAAGAAGTGTCAGGTGATGATTCTTTTTCCACGTTTTGCAGCCAGAACCAGGAAAGTTGAAATACGCACCAAAATGTTCACAGATTAAGGTCAGTCAGGAAAGTCAGTTCCAGAAACCTTTCGAAAACAGCCACCACGTGTGAAACTGCTAGGTTCTGCTGTGCTCACTAGAGAGGCTCAGACAATTCTGTCAAACCTCTGCCAAATCTCGGCACCTTTTTGAAACCAGCCTTTGTTGCTGGAAGATCTGTGCTCTAGTTATTTATAACTCTGAAAGACTTCTATGACCATGAGCCATTGTTGCTCTTCATCTACACTGTCCCTCCCCACCCCCAAAGTTCTTGAAAAAATACTGGGTTTTAATTTGGAACTTTTCTATAGAATGGATATTACTACCTATAGGATCAAATCAGTCCCCACTGCTACTGAGTCTGGGAGTCCTGGTGGCATAGTGGATTATACCTTAGACTGCTAGCATCAAGGTCAGCAGTTCAAAACTGCCAGCTCCTCCTCAGGAAAAAGATGAGGTTTTCTATTCCCACGAAGAGTTACAATCTCACAAACTGACAGGAGCAGTTTGTGTCCTGTGAGGTGGCTGTGAGTCAGGATTGACACAACGGCTGGGAGGTTTCTGGGTGTGTTCGTTTTTGCCACTGAATCAACTATGATTCCTGATGACTCTAAATAGAGTTTCCAAGGCTGCAAATCTTTTCCTGAGTAGATCGACGTACCGTTTCCCCTCACAGTGGCTGGTGGGTTTGAACCAGCAACCCTTCGGCTAGCAGTCCAATGGTTACCTGACAGCACCACTGTGAAACTAAAAACAAAACCAAGCCAAACTCACTACCATCAAGTCGATGCTGATTCACAGTGACCTTACAGGGCAGGGTAGAAACTGCCCCTGCTGGTTTCTCAGGCTGTAACTCTGTATGGGAGTAGAAAGCCCCATCACAGAGTGACTAGTGGTTTTGAATTGCTGATCTTGCAGTTAGCAGCCTAGTAGGTAACCACTATGCCTCCAGAGCCCTTGGTGACAGACAGCACCACTGTAGGTGGTAAGCCCTGGAGTAAAAACCCTAATCTTTAGTGGCAGTCCTAAAAGTACTTACATGGGAGTTGCTTGTATATTAGGTATAGAGAATAAAATTGAGTATCATCAATATGCTGGTTGCCAAAAAAGGTCTATCGAATCATTGTACAGACTTCTATTTGAGAATCAAGCAGAGCTGAATAGGAGGGGAGCTTTAAAGCGTTCATGGGAAAATTCCATTATCGTTTCATCTCGTTTTCCCATAAACGTTTTGAAGTCTCCTTGTGCATACAAATTCCTATTTTCCCTACAAGCCTCCTTTCTTTTCCAACCCTCTGCCCCAGGAACTTCCTAAGATCTAGCCAGTCCATTCCTCAACTAAAACTCAACGCAGACAGGATTTCCCTCTCACTTTACATTGCTAGAGCGATAATGCCTGTAAGGCCTTTCGCCTGAAAAAACATTGGTTCTTGTTTTGACGGAGCTAAACTTGTCTGCCCCTTACTGTCTGCCGCTCTCAGCTGACCTAGGCGCACGTGAGGGAGTCAGGAGGGTAGAAATGCCCTGCGGTGGAGTCTCTCCCTTAAGTAACTGAAGTGCTGACTAACCATTTTGAGTAGCACGGTAGTCTACCCCAACTTCCTGTTTCCCCCAGCCCCACCCCCGTCCCTCCCTGGGTCTAGTCAAGCGGATGTTCCAATGCCACAGAGAACATCATCACCAGATCAAAAGAGGACCCTGCTGGGTGGCCCTGTGGGTCTCCTGTAGCATGTCTGCTTCTTTGGCAAGCTGGAAGAGTGTTCCTTGGGCATGGTGCCAAGTGGCTCTAGGAAACCAGATGGTGGTCTGATCTTAGGGACCCACAAGTTCTGGGTGGTGGATTTTTGTTAAAGCATCATGTGTTTTTTCAGGTCTCTTCAGCTTGTCTCCCAGCCTGCGAGAGCTCCCGTATGCCGCGTATTTCCCCCTACCCTGAGCAGTCGGCATTCCTTTGGATAGGCCCCTGGTCCCCTTGACTTTGAGGAGCTCTGTTCTGAGGACAGCAATCCAATTGAATAACCTGCACCGCAGAGGGCTGGAGTTCCCAGACAAACTGCCCCCACCGCAGGTCTCCCTTTGTTATTCTCGGAGAACAAAAGACACCACATGCCTTTCAGAAGCACTGGTTAGCATCGAATCACTTCACTCATTTCTAATCCATGTGAAAAATCTCTCTTGTAGGGAAAGTCTTTATTACATATTCTATGGACACAGCCATGGAGGTGGTGAAATTTGTCAACTTTCTGTTGGTGAATGGCTTTCAAACCGCAGTAAGTATTTTATCCAGAAAGAGCCCAATCAGTTAAAGTGACTAACAAGGAAAACAAGCAAACAAACAACAGGAAACGAAAGTATAAACAGCTGTTGCTGTTTTGAACTATATTACTTGATAGGAGTACGAAAACGTAATGGTTATGGATTTAGGTCCTTTTTGCCCCTTGACTTTAAACTGGCTAAAATCGCCAGTATTTTTCTTCTTGTAAGACTTCTGAGGTGACCCCTAGAGATTCTGAACACCAAGAACAGTGTCAGCGCAGACCACACACGCAGCAGGCGCTGGCCCCAGGAGCCTGACTCCCGTTGAACTTTGTACCTTTGCCCCTTGCCACCAGTGGGACCTGTTTGGGTTGTGCTTCCTTGTGCTATGGAAGCTGTCTGCTTCACCAGAGTCAACGGATGTTTTCACACGGGCCTTTTGTTCTGCGTGGGGCTTGGGGGTATGGTCCCTTGAGGATCCAATTTCCAGTCTCCTGGAGCTAGCAAAAGCAGCCTGACTTCCCCTGGATCCCGCGGCTGCTCCACGCACGGCAGCTTCTCGCTGGTCTGCTCTATTTCTAGGCAAGGTAGGTTTCCCTGCAGACTCGCCTGATCTGCGGCCAAGAAATCTCAGAGAGCAGACCCCACCCTCCTGTCCTCCGGCAAGGCCTTGAAACAACACAGCTTAAAGTCACGTGGCTGGAAAGTTAGGATAACAAAATACCACCGGAGGCTGCTCCAGGGACTGGCTTTCCTCAAACAGTGAGCTCACTTGTTTTCATTCCCAGCGGCCTTCTCTGGGTCCTGGGTGATAGTGAAGTCTACAGAGGTGAAAAAACGAGAGGGAATATTGATGAATGGGAATATTGAAGGATAAAGAGAGGACACTTGGTAGCCTATTATACAGTGTAAAGATTATTTCTTGTTTAACATAAGTTTTTGTTTACATTTTCCTTTTCCTGTCATTCTTTTTTCTAACTAGAGTGTCTGAAAGTTAAATAAGTAAAGACACGCACAATCCAACTTCATGACTATATTAAAAAAAAAACAACCAAATGCACTCCCAACGCATAGTGACCCTACAGGGCCGGGCAGACCTTCCTATAGGTTTCCGAGACTGCAGTTCTTTACAGGAATAGAAAGCCGTGTCTTTCTTCCTCATGACTATCTCACAAGGTCATTTCCGGAATAAGAAAATAGTATAGCAGCAGTGACATAAAATCACATGACAAGATCTAAGGCCAACATTTCAGAAAAGACCCATCTTTTTGATCGTTTTCCTAAATAAGCATCTTGAGTCCCCTAGAGAGGAGCCCAGGTCATTATGACTTCCACAGTCAGAGCATGCTCCCCCAAACCAAACACTACCATCGAGTCAAAGCCGATTCACAGCCACGCTCTAAGACAGAGTAGAACTCCTCCTGTGAGCTCCCAAGACTCTAACTCTTGACGGGTAGAATTTATTTGTCCTTGACCTTTATCATTATGAAACCATGTTGTACAGTCACAGAGCCCCAGTCTGGACAGCTAAGTTAGTCTATTGCTATAGGAAGATTCCCTCAGTGTCACGATCAATTACTGGGTAACTTAGAGTTTAAGAGAGGGGCCTCCCCTGAGAAGAATGTATCTCAAACGATGGCACTGAATCTGCAGCTTTGGGAGAAGGATAGATCTGACCAGAGCACACAGGAGCAGATGACGGGGGAGGAGGAGAGACTGGCGCACATCCTGGCCCACCAGGACTTGAGGACGATGACCCCAATTAGAGCAGCCAGTCCACAGAGAGGAC
>NW_022107431.1:41959071-41971745 GCF_000313985.2 Echinops telfairi | reverse complement strand
GATGTACAAATGCGCTTTACACAATTGATGTGTGTATGGATTGGGATAACAGTTGTATGGGCCCCTAATAAAATGTTAAAGAAAAAGAAAAAAAAAAAGAGAGGGGCCATTTGCCAAGCTGTGGGAAGATTTTAGGGAATCTGTTGGGAAGGGTGCAATATCCTGGGACAAGTTAAAGTAGGCAGTCGTTACCACCCCCAGGTATGAGAGGAGGGAGGAGAGGTACCAGGAATCCAAGAGGTGCGTTGTGTGGACAAGCGAGGCTGACGGGGCTCTGGCTTTGGGAGAGAGCTGAGGAGCACATGGAAGGTGATCGATCACGTACAGTGGGCTCTCACTCACAGCTGCTGTTGGGCACTGTCAGGCTCATTCCCACAGGACAGCGTCGGACGCCCCCCGGGTTTTTGTGGCTGTAATCTTCGTGGAAGCAGATGGCCAGGGCTTTCTCCCACAGAGCCACCCGCTGGGTTTAAAGTGCTGTTAGGCGTCAGTGCTACTCGCACCACTGTGCTACAGGGGCGGGCTCTCCAACCCAGGGGTGCAGGATCTTTCAGGGACTGACCATTTATGGAGTATTTACTTCATGACTGGCATTCATGTCTCTTCATTTCTTCCCATGTCATATCAGAAATGACTTAAAGAAAAATATAATTGAATCCCATCATCATCATCATCTTCTTCTTCTTCATCATGGAAATATGAATCATGAATGTTATTGGTTCCCATTTCAACCGTAAAACCGCTGTCCTTGGTTAATAGACTCGATGTGCCTTCTCAATGTTAACACGTTTTATTCCTTACAAGCACCTTAGAAAGCCGGGTTAGTAGCCACATGTAGTCATAAAGAGCTGCAAATCTTTCTCAAGATTATTTCATGGCATCATTGGCCAAACCAGGAGTCCTCTACACCCAAAGGAAGACCATTCCATTTTTGATGTTCTATCAGTTAAGAAACACATTTTGAACTCATGTTGTGCCTTCTGTATTTGATAGCTCAGAGGACACAGAGAGGATATTTTTCCATGTGAAGCTCAAAATTAGGTCGAGGAGACAAGACAGACCTAAAGGAGACGTGCTTTTTCTTCTAACAAGAGAAATGGAGTACATAGATCAGTAGAAAGAATGTGATGATAATATATTCAGTCTCCAGTACTACTAGGTGTCCCAAAGGGGTAGAGTTAGTGAGGTGAAGTGAAGGAAGTCATCCAATGGGGAGAGAAAGGGGACTGGAGCCGGGTGTGAGCATGATTCCCTGTTTGGCCAAGGGCTATGGAAGTCTCACAGGGGCGGGGTAGGAGGGTATGTGGGGAGAATAGAGGGAAGGCTGGAGCACAGAGGACACAGAAGCTTGCTGAATGGCTGAGACTTGCACTTATCATTTCCTAAACAGGAGCAGAACATTTCATATAATTCATCTGAGAGCAATGTGGCCAAATCAAATTACTGCAATTCAAGGACAGAGAGTCAACCTACTCCCTCCCGTAGCCTCCCATTCCAGTGTAAGATCCTTCTAACAACGAAAAGTGCTTACACACACACACACACCTCTGACCGTTACAAGCCTGAGCCCACAAAGGGTTTCTTACTCAGTCTTCTATAAAACAGAAAACAGCTGATTTCTCTCCCCTCCTAGTTTCCCTCCATATTCTCAAAGATTGATGTTAAATATCACTTTTTTCAAGTGCCAAGTATTCTACTTTTTTTACTTTCGTCATAAACTTTTCCCCCATCGAGGTAACTGATTTGCTCCAGGTTTTATACAATCCTTTTGAAATGTATAGATTGAAACTGGACCTGATATGATCATGACCCAGTGCAAATAAAGCACCACATCTCAACAAAATACACACCCATTAAATTGTTCCAGAATGGTGTTGCCTTTCCAAACACATAAATAAATCTATATGGAATATATAGATTTTCTGCTAGCTTAGAGTCAACTTGATGTTCCACTGAATCATTCAGATTTTTAAAAAATTACTCTTTGTCTAGCTATGCACACATGTTGATATGTATCACTATAGTCTAATAATAGACACTAAATACTTCAATGCCTACTCATGTTGAAATGGGCAACATTCTATGAAAATTGAATTTTGTTTTTGAGACCTATGTGCTTCCCACTGCAAAAAAAAAAAAAAGGTACTAGTACTGTCGGTGCTGTTGGGTAAACATTAGACTGCTCACTGCAAGGTCAGCAGTTCAAATCCCCCAGCCGATCCACAGGAGCTGTCTGCTCCTGTAAAGATTTAAAAAGCCTAAAACCCAATATGGAGTCGCTATGACTTGGAATCCATCTGATGGTAGCAGGATTTGTTACCTTGTGCTGCTGTAACAGAAATACCACAGGTTGATGATGTTGAATAAACAAGTTTATTTTCTCACAGTGTAGGGAGTTACATGTCCAAATCAGAGCACCACCAGGTCGAGGAGAGAGAGGCCTTCCTCCTGTTCTTGGGTCCCGAGGAAGGTCCTGGTCGCTTTCCCTGGAGATCTCTTTGTGGGTTGCACTTGTCTTCCCCCTCTCAGATTCTCTTGCTTGTTTTAATTTAATTTCTCTTATATCTTGAGAGAGACATACCCTCCACCAGTCCTGTCTTATCAACATAACAAAGACAGCCCATTTCTAAAAGGGATTATAACAACAGATATGGAGATTAGGATTTACAATGCATATTTTGGAGGGACATAATTGAATTCATAGCACGCCACCTTTTGCCACTCAACCCAAGTTCATAGCCTTGCCATGTGCAAACAAATTCACTCCATCACGTCACCCCAGAAAGTCTTACATCAAGTCCAAGTGCCATATTACTTCTGAATCACCGAATCAATATGAATAAAATGTTAGCTGTATTCCATCCTGAGGCCAAATTCCCCTGCATCTGTGAACCTGTGGAATTTGGAACCTGGAACAACGATGGAACAGGCACAAGGTAGACAACAGATGTGCCTCCTTGGGCCTGTTTGCTGCCTCCAGCAGGCAGGCAGCATTCTTTCCTTTCGCCCTTTCTCTGCCCCCTTCAGTCCAAGATGATGGATCTTCTGCTGTGGTAGTTGGTTAGATCCATCAATCACAGGCTTCATGTCTTTAGCCAAAAATTACGTCGTCAGATCCTTGTTGAACATAAGAACACATGTCCTTAGTTCTGGTTTCATTTTGCACAGTCCACTTTTAAATCCACCCCTTTCCTCTTATGTTTCACTATAAGCACCAAAGAGTAACCCCACAGCCCCTTTAAGATCTTGCTTAGAAGTCTCCTCAGCCAAATATCCAAGTTCATCGCAAGTTCCACCTTCCACTAAACATTTGAGGATAATTAAGACAAATTCCTTGCCACTGCACAAAACAGCATCACCCTTCCTCTATTGTTCAATAACATGTTCAGCGTTTCCTTTCAAGGCTTCACCAAAGCATATTTTATGTCCACATCTCTAGCAACACTCTGGTGTTTGTGCCATATGTACTTCCTAAGATGAAAGAGGCTTCTCGAGAGCTCTCCTCGCTTCCTCCCAAGCCCTCACCAGAGTGGCCTTGGCGTCTTCAATTCTGTCTACAGTCTCTGCAAAGCAATCTAGGCTTTTCATACTAGGCACCTTAAAATTCCCTCAGCCTCTACCCATTACCCACTTCCAAAATCGCGAGGTATCTACCAGAGCAGCACCCCATTCATGGTACCAAATTGGGCCTCCGTTATCTAATAGTGTTATGACAGAAATACCACAAGGGTATGACTTTAACAAACAGAAAGCTATTTTCTCACAGTTTAAGGCAGTGGTTCTCAACCTGTGGGTGGCTACCCCTTTGGGGGTTGAACAACCCTTTCACAGGGGTCACCCAATTCATAACAGTAGCAAAATTACAGTTATGAAATAGCAACGAAAATAAGTTTATGGTTGGAGGGTCAGCACAACATGAGGAACTGTATGAAAGGGTCACAGCATTAGGAAGGTTGAGAACCACTGGTCTCAGGGGCTAAAAGACTAAATTCAGAGTGCTGGCACTAGAAGGCTTTCTCTCAGTTGGCTCTGGAGAAAGCTGCTTCCTGGTTCCTTGCAGATCCAGGCATCCATGTCTTGGCATCTATCTCCCCTCTCCTCCGTTTCCTTGTTTAATCTCTTATATCTCCAAAAGGGTTGACTCCAACCCTACACCTAGCCTGCCTCATTAGCATAACAAAGGCAACCCATTTCCACACAGGAGTATAACCACAGACTCCAGGGAGGTTAGTGTTTACAACACAGATTTTTAGATTGTGAATGTTTATTCATCTTATGTTTTCTCTTGCTCGGAATCTAGAGACAGCTTTTCATGACCCCTCACATCTTTCTCTTCTAGATTGATATATTCGAGGACAGAATCCGGGGCATTGATATCATTAAATGGATGGAGCACTACCTTAGGGATGTAAGTATGTTCCCAGATTCTGAGATTGCCTTCTTGTGAGAACAGTCATGAGCTTGTGAGGTTCATTTATTAAAGAAGCCCTGGCATCCCACCCAAGTCCTAAGCAGAGCAAGTTCCCACAGACTCCCTTGTTGGAAGTTCTGCGAAATCTTGGAATGGCAGGAAGCAGGGGTGGGGGTGGGGTCGCCCTCCGAGACCTGCACTGCACAGCCGGAAATAACAGTCCCACCAGACACAGGTGGTTGATAACAATCAGAGCAAACCTTGTGTTGTTGTTGTTGTTTTGACCAGAATAGGAAAAGAGGACATGAAGGTGGGCTGCGGGGCAGAACGTCAGAATTCAGTTTCCTGGGCGGCCGCTCCGAGCGTTGGGGGAGGAGTATGCAGCACAGCCCCCTGAGGGGCTCACTCGAAGCCCCGTGATTTGTTTTCCAATGACAGGATCTATACTGGCCACTGGGACACTTTGAGCTCTAACAAGAGAGAAATTGATTGCTGCCAGCATGTCCTCATCGGCTGCAGCTTTTGGAGGGGCCGGAGTCACCAGGGCGGGGGTTCTGGTCGCCTCTCCTTTTGTCTGCAGCCCGATGTTGCTTGGCGTGGCAGGTTCCGTCCCGCTGCGGGTGCTAACGTGAGCACCCCAGGAGCAGGGGGCGGGCTGCGGTGACAGACACCCACTCTGGGGCTGCTCGCCGCGGGTGCCGACTCGTTGAGTGACCCGGGCTGTCATGACATGTTTATTGGTGACGGCTGCGGGAAGTGGTGGGCAACCGCGTGGCTGTTTAGGAGAGGTCCTCCCTGAACCATCTGTTCCGTGGGTTTGGTGGGGGCAGCGGCTGGGGACGGCCGGAAAAGAGGTGACCCGGCAAAGGGGAGGGGAGCCTTTGCTGGAGTTGAGGGTCAGTGCGGTTCGCTTTGCATGAGCATGAATCTGGCGCTCCGTCCTGGGCATGCCAGAGAATGCTTGCAGCCCTGCTGGCCAGGGTCCAGCCCGCCTTCGCCAAATGGAGCCCACTTTACACTTGCGTAAACATGCCTTTCTGCCTCTCATTAACAGAAGACAGTGATGATAATCATAGCAATCAGCCCCAAATACAAACAGGATGTGGAGGGCGCGGAGTCGCAGCTGGATGACAATGAACATGGCTTACACACTAAGTACATCCATCGAATGGTGAGTGCGCAGGGCATCCCACACCTGGGCCCCCTCGGAACTGCGTGGGCTCCTTCCCCAGGGAAGGGCCTTCCTCAGGGTGCTGGAGGCTGTGTGAAGGCCCCAGGGCTCCGTCAGGGCAAGGGGCTATAGTCCTGCCTCTAGCTACCTTAGGGTTTTCAGGCTAATCACCATAGCTCTGGGACACAGTGTTCCTGTCAGTCACAAGGAGACTTTAAGCCTTGGTCTCTAAGCTCCAAGATTCTGGAAGGTGGTACTCTGCTGGTTTGGGAGTTGACAGTGCATGTGAAATCCTAGGAGGGGCCTGGGGCAGGGCTGGGGACTGGTGGGAGGCTCTTGTATCTGCTTCATATGCCCTCCCCTGCCTTTTCAGAGAGGCAGAGGGACAGAGGGACAGAGGGACAAGGATCCATGCTGTTCAACTTCAGTCTTCTTATGAGCAGGTTACGTAACTGATGGTTATCTAGTGTTCCCATAAACGACCTATAACTAGTTGGTGGCTTTAATGAACAGAGATCGATTTTCTCCGAGTGTAGTCAGTCTCTCTCCTATTCCGGAGGCTGTTGTTTAAGATGCTGGTTCCAACTCATAGCCACTCTACGCACAACAGCATGAAAGGCTGCCCGGTCCTCACAAGCCTTCATATGGCTGAGAGACGAGATGTCTGAATTTAGCAGCCAGGAGATAGGGGAAGGCTTTCTTTCTCTGCAGGCTCTGGAGGAAGGTCCTCTTCTCTTCTGAGCATCCGTTCCTGGACAGTTTTAATGTACTTAGCATCTCCAGTCCCCTCTTTCTCCATGCTAGCTTTAGTTTAATCTCTTTGCAGTCTCAGAAGAGATGGGCTCGAGATCACTACACTCATCCTGCCTCATTGATGTCACAAAGACAACCCATTTCCAAAGGGGACTATGACCACAGGGGCAGAAGTTAGGATTTACACTGCATATTTGGGGGGGGGGGGCACAATTCAATCCATAGCAGTGACCATGGGCCAGTTGCTTACAACTTTGGTGCCTCGGTATCTCTATTAGTAAAACGGGTCACAAGTATTTAGAGAGCAGTGCTGTGGAGAAGACATGAGATATGTCTGTAAAGTGTCTGGCGCATTCGGATGCCCAATCGGGAAGGAGTTGTCATTAGCGCATGATAGAACATTCTACCGTCACACCTGAAGTAGGGGGCTTAGATGAACTGAAACCAATAGGGAGAAAAATTGTAGGAATTTAGATTTACTCCGCATCTTACTAGAACATTCTGACGGGAAATGTCCCCCACTTTTGGTACTGGTTGCTTGATGCCATCCCCATCTTCCTCCTCTCCGTAACCAGAGTGAGGCTGTGGAGACAGTTCCAGCTAGACTAGGATTCAAGATAAGACTTGTGGCTCTGAAACGGCTCTGTGACTCGCTAATGCAATGGTTCTCAACCTGTGGGTCGTGACCCCTTTGGGGCTCAAACGACCCTTTCACAGGGGTCGCCCAATTCATAACAGTAGCAAAATTACCGTTATGAAGTAGCAACGACAATATGGTTGTTGGGGGGGGGGATCACCACAACATGAGGAACTGTATGAAAGGGTCAAGGCATGAGGAAGGTGGAGAACCACTGCCCTAATGGGAGTCTTCATATGGGCCTGAGTGAGCTTGGTTGTGGCCCTCCTACCCCTACCACAAGTGCTGGTTTTTGTTTCTCAGCCTTGTTTGTTTGCCAAGGATTTTGAGATTCATAAAGGCTTGAAAACCACTGCACTGGAACTTGTAAGCTCCCTTGCAGTGCCACCACATCACAAGGGTTGGGGAGGCACCCAGGATGGACATAAGGACTCACTGACTGAGGTGGGGAGAGGGGGTAGAAAGGAGAAGCTGTCTCAGTGACCTAAGTCATCCGCTCAAAGCAAGAGACAGTCCAGGTCAACTGCAGGACAGGCAGCCAGCTCTGCCATGTGTATCTAGTGTAGGGAAAAGGTTGGTAAGTGGGTGGGTCTTCCCCATGTGGGCCTCTAGGGTCGCTGTCACCTCTTGCACTGTTTGAGCTCAGAAAACCAAGCCAAAGTCAAAGCAGAGGCAAGGGGGTGAGGTCAACATGGAAGGCAAGGAGTCAGGAGAATTTGGTTCGTCTCCCTCATATTCCAGGCTTGGCCCAAATTGGCAACACTCAGAACATACACTTCCCTGAAAGTACAAGGCTGCCTCTGGGTGCTGCCATCCCTTGGCTGCCTGATGCATGACTGTACGCCCCAGAGCGTCCAGTGTCCTGCCTGCATCTCTAGGAGCCTGTCAATCCTAGGAACTGACTGTGGATGGTAGCAAGGGCTCCAGGTCTGAGCCAGCTCCTGAGGAAATGTGACTGGCTCTCCTGGAGGGTGGCAGAGCCAGGCAGTAACAAGCAGCAAGCACATCAGAGATTGGCTGACTGTGCTCAACCATGAAGCGCTTTATCTCCAGCTTAGATTTTTAGAGCAACAATGTCTTGGGACCTTAAACTTGGGGTTGAGGCACCTTCCTTCCCACTTAGCTGACTTCTCACATATCCCTGAACCCCAAGCAACAGAAGCCCTTAAGACAGTTACAACGTGGCCACAACAGGGCAGATGAGGAGGACTCCTGAGTTCACCACAGAGCAAGCATCTTCAGACAGGCAACGTCTGAAGTATGAGAGCCGGGGAAGAAAAACGCATGGTGGCTGGGTGGCCCCTCAGCAGATCGAGCGACCTATTGACCACACTGCATTTTACAGTGAACAGTATCTCCAAAGTCAGAAACTAGATACTGTTCTTCACTTTTGAATGACTAATTCTATGGCTTCCTGTTTATTCTGTGCTGGTGTGGCTGGTCCTGTTAGTTGTGCAGTACTGGGTCATGTGTAAAATGTGCTTTTGGTGTGATGTTTAAATGCTGAGAAAACACCCGGTAGAAGGTAGGTGTGTGTGGTTGTGTGTGTGAATCACTATGTCTGTTTGTATGTGCGCCTGCGCACGCTCAAGTGTATGTGAGTGTTTATCTATGAGGGGTTTCTATGGTGATTTCAATAGCCAGTCATCACCACTGCTACTTTCTCCTTTGTTCTGTGTCTATGCCCATGCACGATGAAGAGTTCTCAGTTACAAAAATCAATCACACCATGAAATCGTCGGGAACGCATAATTCCTCATCTCCTTGTCACCAGGAAGACTGAGAGCTTTGTGCTGCTCACAGGATTTGGAAGATTCTAACGCTCCTTGTACGGACTATTCTGGTCTGATAGGGTTCTTGCCTGTTAAATCTCCCTGGGCCATCATAGGATCAGAGAAAATTGGAACTGGTGTGGGGAATCTGAAGTCTAGCAGACAGCTTTCCTTAACTGCCCTTTCAGTCTCGTCTCCTCTCTCTCCCATGCCCCATCCTAGGCTCTAGCCACGGCGCTGACTAGCTAGCTGATCACCAACTATGCTTCGGAGGTTCGCCTCTGCAGACATTTATTCATGTGGTTTCCTCTGCTGACAATGTCCTCTCCCTCACCCACGCCTGTTTTGCCTGACCAAATCCTTCTCTTCCAGTACCCATGTGACCCATCCTTGTGACTCTGCTTCGCACCCCCAGTGAAGACTGGACACCTGGGCTGCCACAGCATTCCATTCACACTGTTCACATCCCACTGGGGTTGGTAATTTACCTTTCCGCCTGCTCACTAGACTGACGGTTGGCTTTGTGAGGATAGGGATGGTATCACGGATGTTCCTGTCAACAATAACACAAGTCCTCATTCAGAGCAATGCCCAGTTTCCACAGTATGCTCTCACTCTGGCCAGTTTCAAGGTGCTGATTTGAAATCACGAAAACACAGAATTGTTCTGGTTCTCATGAGCCCATGTGAGCAGACTTTGCTCACGAGGACAGAGCCCAGATCTCAAAACCCAAAGTCTCCCGCAGAGGGTGACTTTTGATAGGCCTTGAGTTCATGAGTGTGTGAATGACACAGAGGTGCAATGTGGAGGACTTGAAATGACAGTGTTGGCTACTCAAATAAAGAAATCAGCATACTGATAATGTGTGTGTGTGGATATGTCGTTGTGGTTGGACGCTATCTGTCGAAGAGGTTCTGACTCAGGCAGCCCTGTGGACAACCAAACAAAGCAAGGCTCTGCCTTGGGCTCTCCTCCTCAGGGTGATTATGTGGGCGTCCGCTGCTGGAGCCACGCTGTCACTCCATCTCATCGGGGCCTTCCTCTTTTTTGCAGACCCTCTGCTTCTCTAGGGACTGGTCTCTCCTGACAGCATGTCCAAAGTACATGAGACAAAGTCATGCCATCCTCACTTCTAAAGGACATTCTAGCTGTACTCCCTAGAGATTTGTTTGTCCTTTTGGCAGTCCGTGGCATAGTCGGCATTCTTCACCAGCACCAGGGGTCAACGGCACCTCTTCTTTCTGGTCTTCCTTAGCCATCGTCCGGCTTTTGCATGCATATGAGGTCACTGAAAGTGCTACGACTTGGGTCAGGCACATTGTCGTCCTCAACGTGACATCTTGGGGGTTTGTCACTTTTGCAGCAGATTTTGCAAAACGATGGCTACCATTAACTCTTTGTCCTCATTTATAAAATTAATTCCCCATTATCTGTTTGGTTCCAGATGCAGATTGAGTTCATAAAACAAGGAAGCATGAATTTCAGATTCATCCCTGTGCTCTTCCCAAATGCTAAGAAGGTAAACAAATAAAAAACCAAAACTCAAGACCAAACCTTTGTATTAAGCAACTTTGCTTTGTTCTGCCATCTGGGTGTTTAAGGAGAAAACCTTGTCGAACTCTTTGCCCATCCCTTCAAATGGCAGTCTTACTAGAAAGACCAACAAGTTGTAGCACGTGGTTCGGCAGCATGCGTCAGGAAGGTTTCAAAGTGTTATCTGATAAGACCATCACTGCCCTAATTGTTCAAACAGCCATCGCACACAAAGAAGGAGCTTGTGCTGAGGGAAAGAGACTGTTCATCTGATACTTCTTATCTTTGTACATAAAAGTCAAGGTACATCTGTTTTATGTTGGCTGGTGTGCCCAAGTGCTTTGTTGCAGTCTCCAAGCTTCAGAAGAACAGGAATTAAAGCTACACGGTTCCCAGTGTGAATCCTGCTATGGTTCACAAGAGGGTTCTTTGTAACAGGTTGGGGCAAGAGTGTCTGAGGCCACGTGCTTGGGTTGGCCAAGGAGAGGCAGTGGTAGAGTGAAAATCTTGAGAATCAGGTCACAGCACTCTGAGCCCAGCTGTGCATGGCTTACCCCCAAGGGTGCTAGAAGGCAGGGCTGCATGGAGACCTCTAGCCCGGGTGGGACAGAAGCCAATTTATGTGACTGGGACCCCTCAGTGGTATAGTGCACAACCTGTATAGCAGTACACCTTCTCATTCCTACTGCTCCTCCTTGCCCAGGTTCCCTGCCCCCTAGAACACTGTGCCAAGGGTCTCCGTACCGGTCTTCCATTCTCCGTTTTGACACTGGACTAGCTGGTCTCGGCTCCATCACGAAAGTGAACATCCCAGATTGGGTCTCTCTCCGGCCCTACCCGTTTTGTGGAGGGTCTCCCACTGACCCTAGATCGTGTTCACCTTTCTTAGTGTGATGTATGAGTCCTCCCAGAAGAAGACTGGGCCCACCCACACGATCTTCTCTCTTATCACGCCGGGAGCACATGCTGCATGCTCTGGGCGTCCTGGACTATTTGAGCAGGCCCTCACATGGGCCCTATTCTTGTGTGTCTCTGTGCCTTTCCCTTCCTGTCCCTGGCTTCCCAGACCCTTTCCTGAATTGTCTGCCTAGTGAATTCTGCGTAACACCCAATCTCTCTCGAGCCTTTCCTGACCTCTGTTCCCCTAGGTGACTTATTTAATTGTCCCTCGCTTGAGCGTCCTTAATGATAGTGCCTTGAGTCAGTGGTGTACAGCTGGGAGCTGAGACATGGGAATAATTGTTTAGAATGACTGGAGCGTGGTGACATAAAGAGCAAACCCACTTGCGGTTGCTTTTATGATTGCCTCTACGTCCTCATCAGACAGTCCCCGACTGCCTGCCCTTGGGGCAGACGGCTTCCAGTCCCTGCCCTGGGTACATATCACGGCCTGGCACAGAATGGCTCTCTGTTTTGCCTCGATTATTAGACTGGGGAATCCTCATGGCAAGAACTGTGTCATTTTCATTTGGGTATCCACAATGCCGAGTATAATGTGTGACATACAAGTGTCCACAAAGGTCTGTGGTTCTATAGAGCTTCTAAGCTCAGCCGCCCACACCCAAGGGAGTTCCATCGCATCAGAGTAAATCCCAAAGGTCTCACCTGGCCTCCAGGTCGCCTTTGATGCACTCCCCTTGACCTCTCCACCTCCTCTCCTCCCTCCCTCTGCTCACACCACCGGCCTTGTGGCTCCTTGAACCGCAGGTCTTGGCTTCTTTCCCCAGTGAGACTTTTCCTGAGCAGATAGACTCTTGAACCTCCTGGTCCTACATCAGCGCCCTCGCCCCCTTCTCTGCCTCATTTGTCTCCCGGCATGTGTGAAACCCACTGTACACGCTTCATGTACTTATTTTCTGTCTCCCCACACTAGCAGGTCAGCTCCAGGAGGGTAGTCTGACACCGCACACTCAGGGGCCCAGGCTCACAGTTTCTGCCTTTGCCTGGGAACTGAGGCCTGGAGAAGGGCTAGGGGTGGGACTCCTGCTGCCGGCCAGATCTGAGGCTGACTGGAAGGGAGCGGGAATGTGATTCAGCCCAGAGTCTTGGCACACGTCTTCCCCCGTCACCGGGGGGATTCACATCACTCTGTGTGACCTCTGCCCTACCCTTTTGATGTGCGCGTGGTGAAAAGCACGTCGATTTGCAAAGGGCAGGTAGCCTGGGAGACAGCCAGAGAGGGCTGTGCACATGTGGTTTCCATCACCAGAGCTGCGGGTCGCACTGGAAGCCAGGAGCGCCTCACATGCAACCCCCTTCCAAAAACAGAGCAGCTCCGCTCCCAGGGCTGCTTGCTGGGAGTTGCCCATCAATGTGTGGGAATCCCGCCTGCAAGCTGGGACCCAGGCTTGTCTCTAGTAAGGTGACCAGATTTTAACATTGGTAAAGCGGGACACC
>NW_022107431.1:41932618-41957471 GCF_000313985.2 Echinops telfairi | reverse complement strand
TGCGGGGGCTCCCAGCCCTGGAAACCTGTGATGAAAGTGCTCTCTTGTACAGAGCCGCCTTTGAAGGGGAGGCTGTGGCTGTCCTGCCCCCCCCCACACTCCCCCCACTGCTTCAACCCAGCGAGGGAGCCCATGTCCAATTGTCCACTGTGTCCCCGCACCGAATCAGTGTCTGTTCCAGGCCCCTCCCTGCTTAGCAAATTGATACAAACAGCTGTAAACACCCTCCTCTCACTTAGGGCGACTTTCATGAGTTAGCCAGATGCACCATGTGTCTTCAGACCAAATTGCTTTGTGTACAAATAAAATATTTACTTCTTTTCGTAAGGCTGTGCTTCACTTATCTCAAAGGAGATCGACAGATGTTAATAACGCTGCCTACTTGTAATATTAGATAAATGGAACAGATGACTCTGTTCAGGGATTAAGGCCAAGATAGTTAAATAGTCCCTTTTAATGTAACCTTGAAAGCTTGATTCTGACAGTAGAGCTTTTTAACAGCACAACTCTGGACAGCACACACCCATGATTCTTAATGGTGCGATCGTAGTGTTGAGGTCCTGGGTGTGTGTGTGCATCTGAAGTGTCAGAGGGTGTATCACACAGGCTAGAATTGTGGTTTGGGAGATCTGTAGTCTAGTCTTGGTCCTACTACTAACTAGCTATGTGACTTTTGTAACTCAAGGTAACCATTTATAAAATGATATGGACAAAAGTATCTCTAATGACTCTACAAGGCTTAAGGTAATACACCTGAAATTCTAAAGACCCTTTTCAGAAATGCTGAGGTTTCATTTTCATAATGAATTTTCATAATTATGTCTTCAGGAAATAAACTTATATGGTTCTTAACATGATACTCTTTTTTTCCCCTCAAGCAGCTTCAATAACCCCTCAGATGAATGATTTGGGAAAAGATATTTATACATCTATTTTGCTAATCTGATCTCAAAAGAAAATCCAAAAAGCCCAATGCACATACCTATATATAAAATATGTACTTATACATAAAAAATGTGCACAAGCTCTAGAGCAAAGTGGGATCATTCTAATTAAAGCCCCAACATGAAGACTTCCTGGATGTGAGAGCTATTGCTCTCCCTTAAATGCCCATCTCACTAACTTCAAAGAAAGGCTTAATTGGGCTATGAGATCATTCAACCTGTATATGCCCCCATAGGAAAAAGACAAATACTTGTGAACCATGGATAAAAACTTGGCTAATAAGAATAGTAACAATAATAAAACATTGTTTCTCTATTTCATAGCCTAGATGTCTACTGGGTATGGTGAATGTTCTTTTTTTTTTTAATGGAAAAAGAAGGAAAAAGCTCTCACACTTTAAGTAGTCATTTATATGACTCTATGGTAAATCCCTTAATTGTGGTAGAATTTGAGACCTAGTAAAATCTGTTTTCTTGTTTGGGTAACTTGAAATACCTGGAAAACCCCCGTAAACCCCAATTTCAAGTCTTAAAAGAATTTTTTTGAACCCGAGATGACACTGTCATTAAGTATTCAATCCATAATTGTAAAAAAAAAAACCATGAGCAATTATTACTGCAAAATGTTTCTGGTGTGTCAAGGTTCAGTAATATGATATTGTCACCCCCTCCTCCCTTCAGAGACCTGCCCTGACTCCTCAAACACTCATTAAATGATGAAGGAAGGTCCCTGGTGTCCCAGGACTTGTCATTAAAGTTTTACAGCTGGTGGAACTGGTAGAAAAGAAAAACAAAAACACACACAACCACCTGGCCAAGTGGTGAAAGTTTGGCTCCTGAAATTTTTGTGAAATCTAATGCCCAAGAACGTGAAAGGAATTTTAGCAACTGTTTTAAAGCAGTGACACAGACAAACACTGGTTTATTTAGACGTGGTCCTGGCCCTCATGGATTCATCTGTAGATCTTCCTGGGGGGCAGGTAGGGTAAGGCCGGCTTGGTAAAAATAATAGCCTCTTGACTTACGGCTTTATCCAGACCCAAACTGATTTGAGGAGTTGGGGATGTGGGCAGAAGAGTACTTGACTTAAAATATACTTTCATATTTTAGTGACGGATTTCAAAATACCTGCTTGCTTAATTTAATTCCTATAATTTTCAGACATCTCAGTGCATGGTTACAATGATAGTGTTAGGACTATTTCTAAATGCAGTGCTCAGAAACAGTTTGTTGTTTTATTCCTTTTTTCCCCTAACAAGTCACAGATGGCGTTCTTAGAGTCCTCTCAGTAACGGATGCAGGTTCTCCATGATGAACATCCTAGGTCTTATTTCATGGTTTTGCCAAAAGCATTTTTCTTAACCCTAGCCACTACATCAACCACCTCATCTCCTTTGCCAAGCACCGCATTGTCACCACAACCTTTGCCAAATGGATTACCAAGTCCTGTGATCACCAGGAAATGATCCAGAATGTGTCTCTGCAAACACATCTTTCTGTCTCTTCCTAATGAACCCAGAGGAATCGGTGAGACCCACTCTCACAGGGGCAAATGAAAAGTGGGAGGAGGTTACATTGTGGGACAATACCACATTGAGGAAATTCAGACTACTTTTCAAGATAAATAGCTCAAAATGAGCCCACCAGCCCAATAAACAGAATGCACAGTCAAAACAAAGCAAACAAACAATGGGGGCGGGGGTGGTGTTGGTGTTGGAGGGGGTGAGAAATAGAAAGCACCAAAATAAATTGTCATTTTTAGATCATTGATTTCTGTCATGGATTTTTCCGTCTGGAAGGGACTCCAGGAACCACTCTCTCTTCACCTTGATTTATGAATCAGTAGAACCCAGAAAAACAGGCTGGTTGTAGGTCACCCAGGTGTCCTGGTTCTGCAGCTGTTCATTTATGAGGTCAGGAAGCTTTCTGAGTTTTGGTGGTAGATTCGTTCAACAAATGACCCCTGAGGAGGACCCAGCCTCGTGAACATGGGAGGCCTGAGGGGAGAGGAGCCTATGTCCTCTGGTGGCTGGAGGATTACATGATCGTGTTGCAACTTGTTCTGTGCGAAATTCTTTGGGGGATTAATTATTGCTGTGATTATATGGAGTTGGACTTTTCCTGAAGTGGGTTGGCCTATGTATCTTCTGCTGGCATTATTTTAAAACAAGGGAACAATTGCATGCTGACAAAAATCTGCTCGTAGATCAAATTCTTTTAGTTTTTCTCTGGCCCATCTCTCCAACCATGGTGGAGTTGGTTTTTATTTTTAAATACTGTGATACACATCTTTCCCTCACACTTCTGACTCACCAGAAATGGCACTTATTGGACTAACTGCACACCGCGGGTGGAAGGTCTGCACCCGCTTCCCGAGAGAAAGGAGCTATGTGTGGCCCCAGCTAACTCACTTGTGGGGGCCGGTGGGGGTGCAGGAAGAGACCCCTTTGATGGAGAGGTACTCCAACAATACCCAGGAGCCTCGTCCAGTCAAAATGCATCTTGCATTCTGGTAGTCACTCAGCACATTCTCAACGGATTTGTTCCATTTTCTGTTGGGAAAAGCTTTCAGATGGTGTTACAAGATACTTGGTGGGAAGTGGGTGGAGGTCCCAATTCCGGGCAGCCATATACTGCCAACTCACCCATTGCCTTTCCATCTGTGACTGTGTTTGCTCCCAAATCCTTTACTTCAAGCCAAGCAGGTGGGACTGTAAGAGGAGCTCCGAGGGTAGTGCTCCTTGGCTTCTCAGGGAGCATGGGAGTCTGGGTGGGCCTAGGTCACACTTACCCGGGTGTTTAGGACGTGATGCTTAAGCCTGTGCAGAACCATGACATTTTTAGACCCAAGTGTACCTGGGGAGAGGTGCCCATGTTTTAGGCTTACCTGGTTTGTTTTTAGGAACTGGAATTGTATAAAAGCAGTAACTGCAGCCCCTGAGCCTCTCGGGATCTGTAAACTATAACTACGAGGGCACACGCTTCTTGTCTCTTGCCTGACCGCCCTGTGCTCTCTTCACCAGGAAGGCGCTGATGGTAGATGGCAGCTGGGGGTGGGGGTTGGGGGGGTAGCGCAAAGGAGAGAGAACTCATGCCTGATGGATCCCATTAGGCCTAGTGTGCAAGGCAAGTGGAGCTGAAGTAGCTGCTCTGGTATGCATCCCAAACTGCTGTTCTATTTTTAGTCCACCCCCCCACCCCCACCCCATGCTTCTTAGCCCCACATTGTATGCCTGGGCACCTAGATCAGCAGCAAAACATGGAACTGAGCATCTCATTTGTAAACCTGGAAGGAAGGCCATTGATGCAGGGCTTGTTGATCACCGACAGGGAAGGGGGCCGTGGAATGTTAATGAGTGCGGCTCTCTGAAGCAAGCCTTCCTGGTTAGCCAGGGAGTTCAAAGGAGAAGGCAGACTCAGTCCTGCTCTGAACAAATGGGAGCCGTGGATAGAGGGAAGGAGAAATCAATTAGGCTGTGGCAGGCTTCCGTGTCATTGTGTGGGAGTTGTTAGGAAAGGTAGGACAAGGACCAGATCTCCAAAGGAAACAAAGCCACATGGCCTTGAAGGAGAATGAGTTTGCCATGGCAACTGATGGAAATGGGCCACCCGGGCACTGAGCAGGTGTGTTATCTTACAGAATAAACACGCTCCTCGCCCTCCCTGGTCTTGATAATAAAACCGGTGTTTGCATTACTTTCCCCACCTCTTTGTTACCGGGAGAAGCTGGCTGCTGCTCAACCAGCCCTGGGCTCTAGCGAGGGAAATGTAAGCAGGGTTATCAAAAGGGCTGCTTTTCTAAAAGCTGGCGCTTGGCTTGGCAGCCAGCCTTAAGGAGTGGCAGCTGGTCCACAGGTACCTGCTTAGCCCTCGCCACCTCGCAGGTGCTGCCCCACACGGGACGTCCAGCTCTCCCACAGGCTGGCAGTTGAAACCGACATTTTTTGGGGGGGTGGGCGGGTGGATAGAAGAGGAGAAATGTCGGGGGGTGAGGCTAGGACCTGACCAATTTTCAGCATCCTGCGTTATCTGGGATTCAGGCCAAGTGTTCCTTGAGTTCAGGGATTAACAGATTCTATCTTTCAATCTGTTATCTATAAAATTCAGTGACTTGGAAACTTGCAGAGAGCGGCTGTTTCCCTGAACTTTTAAATCCTTCTCAAATGGACTCTGTGGTGGTAGAATCTTGGGTCCAGAATGTATACTCAGTGTACAGATTTTATAAAAACCTTCCTCAGTTTAAAAAACTAAAAAGGATATACTTTGTGTTGTTTGTAAAGTAATGGCAAAGTAGAATAGTCATATGCCCACTGGTGTCACTTGCTGATTAAAAAACAAATTCCATTCTAGCTTAAAATTGATTTTTGAGACAGGATGCTCATTCACAACAGGCTCCTAGGACAAAGGCTGCTTTTAAATGAGGTTTGTGGCAGCACGTGTGAGCTGAAGGAGGGCTCGGCAGGCCAGGGCCCAATGGCTCAACTCCAACCTGCCAAGCAGTAGCAGCACCTAACCCCCTCTCCTGGTCCCTCTGCATTTCTTCTCTGTCAAGCACCCAACAAGGTACCCAGCACCCCCCCCCCACCGACTCCTACCCTTTTGCCAAACCCTACCCTCTCAGATGATGCCCCTGCTGCCCCTTCACACACCACTTTACCTCCTTTGTCCCTTTACCTTGCAGTGGCCCCTGGACTATTTCAAGCGGCAAATTCAACTGGCAGAAAGGATTTAGTACACTAACCCTTCCCAGGCCAACAAAACAAAACAACAACAAAAATAAAACAAATGGTGTCATCAAGTCCAGGTAGGTACCAGACCTCCCCTGTTTATACTGCTAAGACAGCTGTTAGATCTGTACTCGGGCCACACTTAACTTGACACACACACACACTTCTAACAGGTGGAGAGACTTGACCTGTTTTCCCAGTCCTCAGTCCGAAGCTGAACATTCGGGAGGACAATAGGGAAAAGAGGGCCTCACACACTGATGGAAACCACGGCTGGACAAGGTGGTTTTGTCAAGAAAAACAAATGGTGAACATGCAGTTTTTTCAAGATGACCCAGTAAAATGTGTACCTAATCTAATTTTCACCAAGGCCAGATCAAAAGGACTACATCCCAATGGCCAGCTTCGGGGGTCTAGATGCAGGTGCTACAGTCTCAAGAGTCCCTGAAAAGACCACAATGCTCACAGCATATAAAAGTAATGCCTGGCCCTATCTAGATTCCTTCTACCCTGTTAAAGAAAGTAATTGCAAGTGTATCTCCACTACCAGCTTCCCCCTTGATTAGACACACTCATTCTTTCCTTACCTGCTGACAGCGCGCACGCGGGCACACTCTCGCTCGCCCCTCAGGCTCTGCCTGCACTACACAGGGCTGGTCTCAGCCTCAGGGTAAAGGGCAGGCCTACCATTCAGGTTCTGGTAGCACCAACTCTGAGACAGTGAGGAAAGTACTTAGTGTATTTTATATCTAATAGGTGGCTACTTAATGCATTTCTAACTAAAGCTGGCATCTGGGTGCCACAGAAGGTTCTATGAGAGGACCTTCAGGTGGGGAAGGCAGGGCCTTTCTACATTGTTTTTTTTTGTTGTTGTTGTTTTTTTAATCTAAAGTCTTTGTGTTCCCCCAAAGAAAAAGAACAAGCAAAACACAAAAAAAAAGTTGCCACAGAATTGCTTCAATGCCTCCCCATCCCCCCACATGTCTCAGAGAAGAACAGTACTCTAGGGTTTTCAGAGGCTGAGTTTGGGGAAGTAGATCACCAGGCCTTTTTTCTGAGGCACTTCCGATGGTCTCACACCTCCAACTTTTCAATCAGAGCTTAGAGCATGCTATTACACACACACACACACACACACACACACACAGAATCTGGCATTCAAATGTTAATCTCAGGAAGGTCACCGGATTGGAGTGAATCAGCACCCACCGCAGCTCACAGACCAGAAACCAATCTTCCAACTGCAGATGGAAGGCCTACTATGTGTAAGGCGCCACGTTTGGCATGGAGGCAGTCATATAGCCCTTCCTGTCCTCCAATTATTTCAACGCTAGCTGGGGAGCTCTGCCATCAACCGGTGAAAAGATCCATCCCCACCCAAGGCAGCCTTGGCTGATGGTACATGCCTCGGAAGTGAGCAGGCAGCCCCTCTCCCCTGCACGCACTATGAGCCGGGGCTGAGCTCACTGTATTTACGTAGTTTCAAGGTCAGAGTCAAAGGACTAGGTGGCTGGTGGTTTTTCTTCATAAACAAAAGACCTGTTCACCCTCCTCCCCACATATAACTTTAGATCAGTGGTTCTCAACCTTCCTCATGCTGCGACCCTTTCATACAGTTCCTCATGTTGTGATGTCCCTCCAACCATAAAATTATTTTCGTTGCTACTTCATAACTGTAATTTTGGTACTGTTATGAATCGGGCGACCCCTGTGAAGGTCGTTCGGCCCTCAAAGGGGTTGCAGCCCACAGGTTGAGAACCACTGCTTTAGATGATAATAACCATAAAGCCCCCACAAATTGTGCTGTGAGTGAGAACAGAGATTAGGAGATGAATATAAGAAATGGAGAAAGTAGGGACAAGCCCCACAGAAATGCAGAGCAGACCAGGAAACGACAATGCAGTCCATGGATGTATGCCAGGCTCGATAGAGAGCAGCCTGGGTCAGAGCCTCAAGATGAACCACACAGACGCTCAGGGAGGTAGGAAGGTGCATTCCGCCCCACAGCTTTCACATCTGGAAGGCAAAGCCACAGCCAGTGCTGAGACCAGCTGGGAGGGAGCAAATGGATTTCTGTACTCTGCTAAGTGGGGTCTGAGACATGTTTGAAGTTGAGCCCATCGGCTAAATATGTGACTAACCGAGCAAGAAAGCAGAAAATGCTAATTTGCTGGAATGGGCTAAGAAACTCTCCCCAGGAATGAATTTTGGCACCACCGCTCATTTCCCAAACCCAATCTGTGGTAGAAGAGTGACCAAGCCAGGTCTGTGATGTGTTTTCTGCTCCTCACTGCATGAGTTTTGTAATCGGACAAACCTGAGTTTGAATTCTAGTTGACTTACTGGATGTGTTATGTGATCTTAGGCAAATTACTTTCCCTCCCCATGTCTCAGCCACAGAATGGGGACAACAGGACCCGCTCACAGGGAGGCTGTCACACAAGGCTGGAACCATGTGTTGGCATGTAGCAAATCCTCAATAAATGTTCTTTTTTGCTTGTTCTTTCTTGTTTTCTAGTCTATAATGAAGGATTGTTTATGGAAGTTTGGGATATTATCTGAAAATTCTAAAAACAAACAGAACCTTTTGTTTTTAATAGGGCAATTAAAATAGGTCAACATGCAGTCCTTTAAGCTTAGCATTTCCATTGGGTGCTTCATAGGTTCATGGGAGCTGATTAGCATAGGATGTGTTTACAATAAGGTCCGAGAGAAGCCATAGCAGAACCACACAGCATTTGGAGACAGCCTTCTTTCCCTCTAGCATCTAGCTGAGAAGAACGGAGCCCCACAGAACTAGAAAGATTAAAGATCTATCCAAAATTGGCAAGGATGTTTGACTTTAAAGGAAAGTTACTTTAGAGACTCACAATGGAGGCTCCAAAATAGAGGATAATGGATTTGAAAATATTTTAAAATATAATTTGAAACTCTGTACACCCACTCCTTGCTCACTGACAGGGTTAGTTCTAAAGACTAAGTCATAATGTGAAAATCTGCATCGTGGGAAATGGAGGATGACCACAGCAGATCATAAAATGGGGGATGGCATCACATCACATAACCACCAAATGACATCATTCCATAATTGCCCAATTCTGAGAATCAGGGCCTGGCCACCTTGCCACATAAGTAGTCATAACTCGCAGCCAGCATTACTTTTGCCTTGCTTTGGCATTTGTTACTGCCAGATGTACGTCACTCATGCTCAAAATAGTTGGATCTCGCTCTCAGGGCCATCTGACCTCAGAGGGCAGAGGAGAACTGCCCCGAGACTGCAACTTGTTATGGGAGTAGAAGGTCTCATTTCCCCCCAGGAGCAGCTGGTGGTTTTGAACTTCATAACCCACTATGCCTCTAGAGGCTCTTAGAAAAAGAAAAAACTTGCATAGTAGTTTTGTATTCTTCTAAATGCACAATGGTGGATAACGAGAGAGTGGCTAAGTGAGGAGTAGGTGTACGGTGTACATGTTGTACCCAGTATTAAGCAGGGACATCGGATTTCAGGTTGGGATGACTGTTCTTAGTTGCTCCACTTTTCTGGGAAAGGAAGGAGGAGGTATTATTGCCATCTCCAACCCAGTGTGCTCAGAATGATCTAGCCAGAGTGGAAAGAGGGGAGGGGAGGGGTTGGCTGCACAAGCACTTAAGCTGAAAGCAGTAGAAGTGCCTCTCCCTCCCAAAGGGGCCCCGAGCTGTAAATCTTTATGAAAGCAGCCTTCATCTTTCTCCCCCGGAGTGGACGGTGGGCTCACACTGCCAACCTTTCTGTTAGCAGCCAACCACTTCTCCACGGTGCCACTGCTCCTAAAAGCTACTGTCTGAGTGTTACTCAGGCCTCATTTTGCTTTTTTCCTTTAAAGAAAACAGAGTTCTCTTGAAACTCCTCATATAGACTTAAATAATTTTCACTGTGTTGTTTCTTAGTGGGCAAAGGCATAATTACACATGAAGGGGCTTCAAAAAGTTGGTGGAAACATTACATTTCAATTCCGTTTTCCAACAAACTCTTTGAAGCCCCTGGTATATATGTTTTATGTTTATAACTCCTGACAAATTATAAGACTAACGCAAATATACAGATAAAAAACACCAGATAAATTCATATAAAATTGAACTGTCAAAATGGTGACATTTTGCTGAAATGGAACAGCCAGTGTCAGATTAAATAATGCTTAACTAAAAAACAACAACAAAACACCTCACTGCCATGAAGTTGATTCCGACTCACAGTGACCCTATAGGACAGGGTAGAATTCCCCCTGTGGGTTTCTGAGACCGTACCTTTTTATGAGAGTAGAAATCTAAGGTTTCTCCTAAGGAGTGAGTGGCTTCTGGTTTTGAACTGCTGACTTTGTGGTTAGTAGCCCAAAGCATGGCACACACAACCACCAGGGCTACTCAAACAGTATCAAGATGCAGTTAATGTCTCAATTATGGACTTTAATATTTGAATATGATGGACATCCATTTTACTTAAAGTCATTACTGTTATTATATTTTTCATTTAAACCCAAGGGGAGAGTATACCTGGTACTATGTTCCTAATTGCACACCTTTGACCTAGTCTCTATTCAGCCTTTGGTGACCCAAGCCACGGGTTGTAGAATACTGGGATTTCGGACTCTGTTCTTTCAAGGTGCACAACATCCTTTATAGATCACTCCAAAAAGACTCGATGTGGAGACCCTAGTTAGTGAACAAGGCTTTACCTCAAATTCACCTGTAGCCCTAGGACTTAAGGCTGAAGTACCCCCTACTGTGAGAAGAAACTGATAACTGCTAGCCCTAGGGCATAGAACTGGTGGACATTGATTGGACTTTGGGTCAGACCGCTTGCCTTGAGGGTGCTTAATGAATGGTGGGCTGGGGCTACTTACTATTTTAATGCTTTCTTTGTCTTATTATGACATGCGTTGATCTGATAGGTGTGGTGCTGCTGTTGTGTTATTGAAAGTTTTACCCTAGCATCCCACACACATTTTGGGGGGATTGTGGGGGTGGAATATTTATATTCTTTGAGCTTATAAATGTTTGTTTAAAAAGTTGTAAAAACAAAATGGATTCAACAGTCATCAAAATGAAATGATAATATACAGGGATAATAATATAAACAACTCACCCACAGCAGAATAAATCACTTTAGTTGAACTCAGCTCCCCTAATTTTAATTTTGAAACTCTTGCTTTTCCAGCTTTGTAACTGGACAGTACATTGCTCCACATTGCCTATGTTAAAATTGGAGAGATGAAGTGTTAAAAAGATTGCACAGTGACTGAATCTGAGAGAGCAAAATGTACACTCAGAGCATGTCAAAGCTTGGAGGGGTCCTCAAGATCTAAGCCAGCACCCTCATTTTTCAGGTGAGGAAACTGAGACCAAACACATCAAGAAGCTTTACTAAAGTCATCAGTTGAGCCATTCATTCATTCAGCCCCTCAAACATGTACTGAAAGCTGCTGTCTAAAGGGCAGGCTCAGCACCAGGTGCTGAAATGAGCTGGGAGGTAGCTCTCCTGATTGCCAAAACAGTGCTTTTTTCTTGACATGATGCCTAAAATAAACACTTAGATTTCTTAATTGGTAAGAACTCAGAGAAGAGTACCACAGCCCTTGTAAGACCAGATCCACTTTCAGTTTCACATATTTCAGACACGTTTGAACCATAGATATCTGAGTGGATTTGGCCCTCCCACTCAATTCCAGCCTCAATCTAAGCACAATTAGTTCTTATGAGATGGCCTGTTTGATACTCACCCTCATAAGGAGATCACTGAAGATATGGGTGCTAGAGCAAAGTGTGGTGACGAAACTAGCCGGTGCGTGTCTGTCAGAAAGACTAGCACCTGGGGTCTTCAAGGCTTTCCTTCAAACAAGCAGCTATCTAAATGAGGAGTCAGTTAAGTCCACGTGGAAGAAGCACACTAGCCTGTGTGATCCAAAGTTTCCAAATAATAAAAGTCAAATCTGAAGGAGGGAATAGTATCAGTGCTTAAATTGAGAACGTCTGGCTTGCAGAAGGCTGTGGATGACAGTGGAAACCCCAAACCCATTTGCAGGGTCCACACCTAGATTAAGCCTCTGGTAAATATGTGACTAACCTTGTTAACAGACAGAACACTGTAAAGTGGATCAAGGCAGATATAGTTACGTTAAAATGTAATATCTTATTATTTGATCTTCCTTTTGACCCATTTTAACATTGTTCTACTTTTAAAAAAACAAGAAAACAAAAAGTGAAGGGGAAATACATGTGGATTAAGCCAGGGTGAATCTCCTCTGACCATAGACGAGGGATGTGAATAGCCTTGCTATCATGCAGAGGGCATTGGAAAGTGCATTATTGTAGATGCAGTTAGGTTAAAATTTAACACCCTATCATTTGATCTCCATTTTAATCCATCTTAAATTTGTTCTAGTTTTTAATGGTTTCTTTCTTTTTGACTGAGGATTTTGATTTTCTTCTTTTTGGGGGGTATGTTTTTCTGTATGTGAAATATAGTATAGTTAAATCTGCAGAGACAGTGACTGATTTAATGGTTTCTTGGGGCTATGAAAGAGGTGGTTGGGTGGGGGGAATGGGGAGCTAATAAAATGAGTACAAGAAAGAAGAAAATGCTCTAAAATTGTACAACTCTTCTTACTATGCTCAAACTAATTAATTATATGATATTTGAATTATATAAGCCAATATAACTTTTAAAAATCTAAAAGCACTACTTGATTTTTTTATTGTCTCAATTAAAAAATTTTTAAATCATTTTATTGGGGCTCATACAACTCTTATCACAATCCATACATCTATCAATTGTATAAAGCACATTTGTACATTCGTTACCCTCATCATTCTCAAAATATTTACTCTCCACATAATCCCCTGGCATCAGTTCCTTATTTTTCTCCCTCCCTCACCGCTCCCCACCCCTTCATGAACCCTTAAAATTTATAAATTATTATTTTGTCATATCTTGCACTGTCCAATGTCTCCCTTCACCTACTCTTCTGTTGTAAGTCCCCCAGGGAGGAGGTTATATGTAGATCCATGTAATCGGTTCCCCCTTTCCACCCCACCTTCCTTCCACCCTCCCGGTATTGCCACTCTCACCACTGGTCCTGAAGGGATCATCTGTCCTGGATCCCCTGTGTTTCCAGTTCTTATCTGTATCAGTGCACATCCTCTGGTCTAGCCAGATTTGTAAGGTAGAATTGGGGTCATGACAGTGGTGGGGAGGAAGCATTTAGGAACTAGAGGAAAGTTGTATGTTTCATCGTTCCTACACTGCACCCTGATTGGCTCGTCTCCTCAGTTTTAAATTTTAAACATTAAGAAGATGCATAAAGTTCAGAGGGTTACAAAAGAAGGAGGAATGAAACAGGAAGCTCAGAGAGGAAGGGAGGTAAGTGTCGGTGCACTGAGGGGACTACAAAAGATGAGTTGAAGCAAACCGTGTATAAATTGTTAAGTGTGAAACTGATGATCTGCTCTGTAAATCTTTACCCAACTCATAACAAAAGTTAACTATATATGTGCACAGCATATTGATAAATTATTTTGTACAACGTTCTATACAAATTTTGTTATGGAGAACATTTGCAAGTTGACGAGTCATAAACACAAAACCAAGCAAATGCATCTGCAGATAGCCTGAAGAAAGTGACTGCTTTGCCTAGCTTCTTTGGAGTTCAGTCTACCCTACCACACACTCTGTAATAACTTAATTTTCTCTATTTGAATTACTGTAAAACTCCATTTATATTAGGTGCTATGATCCATTTGGCCTTCGTTGTGCATGAATGCATCATTTGTACTAAGTTGGCCTTGTTCTTTTCTCATTAAAGTGGCAGGGTCATTTTTGTGAGGGGAAATCAAAATCAATGTATTAACTAAATTAAGAGGCTAAACCCAAGTGCATCGTATCACTGACAGAGAATAGTTTACGCTTTAGAACTGGCTAAGATAACTCAATATAATTCTTATCAAACAGAAAGGAAGCTGTTTTTGTTATTTTGATGGCAGGACATGCCAATTGAAAACAACTAAAACAGAAAAGTAAAATATTGTCACATGGTGATTGTTTGGTACCAAGCAAATTCTAAACACAAACCACTAACCCTAAAAATAGGTGTTTATAAAATGATCATGCTAGATGAGCCAGATCATCTTATCTTTTATTATAAAAGCTTTTAGTTCATTGTTGAAAGTAAAACGCAGTATTAAGGATGGGCCGTTAAAGTCTGTTAGTAAGAGGAAAAAATGACATTATACAAATAGGTAATACAAATGTCTAAAGGATGCAGCCACAGGCTGTGTAAGGCCCATGAAATCATCCGTACCAGCTAATAGCACGTGCCTCACCAAGAGAAGGAGTTCCAGCAATCAGAGCAAGGTTAGCAGTTCTGCTCCCATAAAGATTTACCACCTTTCCCCAGTAAAATGATTTAAAAAAGAAAGAAGATTTACCACCTTAGAAACTCTATATAGATTTGCGATGAGTTGGAATTGACTGGATGGCAGTGAGTTTGAGCCTTTTGATGAGTCAGAGGAAACTAAATAGCCCTGGGCTTTGGCTGGCAGTCTCTGAAGAACTTTTAGGTTTTTCCTTTGTAGTTTTCAGTATTTTCCCAAATATGTGGCAATGGCATGTTGTTTTTGTAACTAGCAAGAAGTGAAAGTTGTCCTTTGAAATCATTTTGAAGTGGCGCAGTGTTGTAAAGATGTGCTGGTTATTCAAAGCCATACTGAACCACCCAAACTATGAACAGTGGTATCTTTTCCTACTAAGCGTATTAGTGACTTTCAGTTTTAAATTTTGCTTCTCCGTAATTTAAGGCTCTATAATTAGTTCTTTCATCCACTCAACACACACTTCGCGTCTGCTATGTCTTATTTTTATGAGTTGAAAAAAAAGTTTAAAGAAAAAAATGTACTGTGAGAGCCCAAAGTTGTACATTTCATTCAAAAGAGCAGGGAGGACGGTTGCATCTGATTAGACAAAGACAGGCTGGAAAATGTTATTAAAGTTGTGTTTCAGGGGCTATCTTTTTGTTTATACTTTTCTCTGCTGTCCCTGGTTTTCACAGTACGTATCACATAGATATTCTGTTCATGGCTGTGTCTCTAGTGTTAAAAGAATTGCCTGGAAGGTAGTAGGAGTTCAAGAATATTGGTTGGATGAATGAATGCTTTGTGGTGTGAATACCCCAAACATATAGTCGATATAAACAACACTGACATTTATTTACTCCCTGCCTGATAATAGTTGGCAAACTGCCTTCCACCTGTGCCTTACATTGCTAGAAATGACATTAGAGAAGGGCCAGGTGTAGAGTTTTGTGAGTTTGCTGGGGATGGTGATGGGGCCGGGAGAGAGATTTGACATTCGGCTTCTTTACAGATTCAACCTTGGAAGCCAGATGGGGTGGTGCTATTCTGTCCCATAATGATGCTCTGAGGCAGAATCGGCTCAACAGCAATTGGTATGGGTTTGGATGAGGCTGAGAGTCATGTTACAGGAAGAAAGGGTGACTAGGAAGATAGAACAGGCTATTCAGAAAAAGCTCCACAATGTTGTTTTAGTGTATTCACTCAGATTTCTAGTGAACTTATTTCCAGGGGGACTTAAGGTGGCACATCACTATAGGATCAGTAGTTATGGAAGGGCCCCAAGCTGTAATCATTGGGCTTCTTGCCAATGATATCTGAGGTTCACAAAAGAATGAAAAAGTAGGGGTGAGATTGAGATGGCCAGTCATAACCTATTTCGCTTCTAATTATAAAGCTCATGTTTCTGGTATTTAAGTTAACCCAGATGATAAGCCCTTAGAGACCAGATATGAAACTGTGTTTGGCCAGGTTGACTACAGAAATAAATCCAGAGACACTCATATATGTGCAAGAAAGTTTTATGTCAAGATGTAATTGCCTATCAAGAGAACATCCCAGCCCAGTTCATCTGAAGTCCATAAATCCAATGCTAGTGCACAAGTCCTTCTTCAGACTCACACAGCCACAGGCAATGATGCAGAATACAAGTAGATCACAGGCTCGTGGGTGCAAGGTCATGTGGATCCAATGACATAGCTCATCACAGGGTCTGGCAGGTCTCAAGAGTGACTCTTGAGGAAGCAGGAAGGTTAAGACAGAGAGAGGGAGGTTCCCAGGACTTTCCTTATGAGAAAGTTGCACCCACAAGGAGGCACCATCAGGCTTTGACCTGATGATAGGTTCAACTTCACCCCTACACTTTTATGTATCAAGTTGACATGAATTTATGGGACTCTCACATAAACCAGTGTAGGAAAGGAGTCCTTTACCTGGTGCGTGAATCAAGCCAACTGCCCAGCATCCACATGTCCACTTGGCTGTCCAACTCTGTTCATTTATGTGGGAATTATGTTATAGTGCTGCTGCCAAATTAGAAGATCCCCATGTATATCCGTGAATGAATGAGACTAGAGAAGAAATGATGCACTTGAATTATGGTGTTGGCAAAGGATTTTGAAAGTACCATGGACTGCCAGAAGAACAAGCAAATCTATCTTTGAGGAAGTTTTAGAAACAAGGATGGTAAGATCACTCGTGTGCTTTGGGTGCATCATCAGGAGAGATCAGTGCTTAGAAAAGGACATCATGCTTGGGAAAGCAGAGAGGCCGTGGAAAAGAGGAAGGTCCTTGATGTGATAGATTGACACAGCAGCTGCAACAATGGGTTCAAACAAAACAATTATGAGGGTGACACGGGACCAGGCCGTGTTTCCTTTTGTTATCACCGAGTAAGAGCGCCAACAACAACAACACGCAAACCTAGGAGTCACTGGGCCATTAAAAGACTCTTCTCTTTCTCTTATACCCTATGATCCACTTGGTAAAGTGGAGGGGCAGCAAAAAAGAAGGTCCTCAGAAAGACGGACACAGCGGCTACAAGAATGGGCTCACGCATAAGCACAATTGGAAGGGTGGCACAAGATTGGGCAGTGTTTCATACTATTGTGCACAGGGTCATTATGGGTGGGAACTGACTTGATGGCACCTAACAATAACAACAATATCCAATAGTCCATTGGCAATACGGGCTCTATCCTCAAATTGTATCCAGAATCTGACCATTGCCCATCTCTTACATCATTGGAAAATCTTCTTAACCAGTCCCATCTTCAAGTCTTGATCTCCTGGTATAGTTTCCACATAAGAATACAAAGCCCTACAATGTCCATTGCTCTTACACCGAGGCCCTCCTTTGTGTCTCATAACGCTGTTAGGTCTCAGGCTAAATTTTCTCCTGCTTCTCTCCATTCTGGCCACCTTGACTTCCTTGCTATTCCTCAGGCATGCTGGCCACACATGCTTTGCTGTTTCTTCTGAGCCACTGTTTCTTCTGGGTCTCCACACAGCTGCTCCAGCACCCAGGGCTGCATTGGGGTAGGTCCATGTGACTTCTCCTTGGGGGTGTCTTGTAGGAAGTCAGCCTTGCAAGCTGAAGCAGGGAACTGCTAAGGCAGCTGCACCCTGGTGCGACCATCACAAAGCAAGAGACCCGAAAACTCGAAAGTGCGGCTCACTGAGCCATTTACTCCTCCGCCCTTCAATTAACCCCACATGTGTTTAGCGGCCAGGTTGGCACAATAAACTAACTACCTCACCATGTCAAGTAGAAAACCCTTTCTCAGGCTTCACCTTACATTTGTTTCTTCTTAGGGTCATCATTAACTGGGGAAGAGTCCCCACCAGGTGTGAATGCTTTTCCCAAGTCCGCGGTGTACTGCACTTCCTCACTCTTTTAAAGCTGAGTGTGGCCCGTGACTTGGTTGGTTTGGTCAGGGCTGTGTGACAAACAAATGGCATATGTCACTCTCAGGTGGGAGCTTTAAGAGACAGTGTGCCATTTCATCACTCACTCTTCTCTCACAGCGAAGAGCCATATTCCAGATGGTGACTCCAGGCAACCTGGGATCCCGAGTGAAATCTACACAAAGCAGAGTCCCCGCCTGAACTGCGGTGAGCATGCAGCACAGGTGGGAAATAAGCTCAGTGAAGCAGTGTTGGTTCTTTATTGCCAGGAAAAACCCTAGCCTATTCTGACTTGACTGTGTCACATATCCTCTGATGTGTCACATATTCACTGACTGCCTTTCCCTTCGTCCCTCTCCTGGGACATAACTTCTTGGAGAGTAGTTATGACGCCCGGCATGGGGGTGCTCACTGCCATCATGTCGAATCCGACTCAGAGTCGCCCCTGTAGGGCAGAGTAGAACTGCTCCCGTGGGTTTCCGAGGCTGTAAATCTTTATGGGAGTAGAAAGCCTCATCTTTCTCCCCTGTCGACCTTGTGGTTGGCAGCCCAATTCGGAACTCAGGACGCTGTGGGAGCTCCCAGTGCGCTGTGAGTGGTAAATGAATACGTGCTGACCTACTGAATGAATGTTACACTAATTGTGCCACCTGAAATAAGGCTGAACAATGGCAACGTTATGCAATCTTGGGCTCATCTACAAGAACATTCATTCTGCCTGGGAGGAAGGTGAACAAAGTGGTTTCTGATTTGAGATCAGACGCCTGGCCGCTTATCTCATCCGGCGCAGTCTGAAAGCACAAACCGCCTGTGGGCACATAACATAGCTAAGTCCTGAAAGCCCAGAAAGTGGCTAAAGTTACAACACAAATGGAGATTTGGCACTCTGCTGAGCCGACTGGGTGACAACCGTGAATAATGAGCATCAGCCGGGTTTGTGCAGATGCTGAATGCTGATGCGGTTCGCTTTCCCGGCGCGGACATTAGCATTTGTAATGAACTCCCGCTTCCGAGGCCTGCGATTTCATCTGCCGCTATCGTAAATCGGGGTGCGAGCCCCTCGGAAGGCTTTGCTTTCTCGAAGGCTGTGTGCGCTTTTGTGAGGCGCGTTCTTTCCGCGTGCTCCCTCCTGATAGGCCTGCATTTGGATGGGATAATGCATTTCCTGTATCATGTGGCGCAGCACAAGGACACTCATTGTACGGCCACAGAGGAAGAGCACATCTGTAAGTAGTTTTTACGAGTGTACTGAAGGATCTTGTTAGGGTGACTTATTCTCCTGGTTCTATTTGGTTGATGAAGTGGGTCACGTGGCCGATGCGCATAATGAACTGCTTCAGTTGCTGCCAGTGGGAAGCTCGGCCTGTAAACTGTGAAATCTCATGGAGTCATTGAGGGCATAGCACGCTGATCCCACAGAAAAGAGGTGGGCCTGCTTTAGGGCTGTCATTTCTCACTGCCGCACACAATGCGCCAGTGTCACCAGCCCTGTGCTCGCCCTCTCCCCAGCAGCTACTGCCTCTCCAGTTTGTTCCGAATTCAGACGGGCAAGGCAGTGATTTCTACGTAGAGTCCTTTAAAGAGCAAGTAGTCATCCGTTAAATGTGCTAGCAATGGGTTCTTACATTTTGTCATAAAAAAGAAACATATATTTACCTTAGAGACAGAATTGCTCGTTGCTGGTTGTTGTTTTTTTGGTGGTTTTTTTTGTTTGTTTGTTTGCCTTCTCCCCATCTCTTCATCTCACCCCTTCCTATTTTTCTCTTCTTTCTCTCTGTTAGGCTAGCTTATTTTTCTCCCTTTATACTCAGTGATAATTCCCCAGTGGTTACAGTCATTCCCGAGTCTCAAGAGCTGTTTAGGAAAGTGATATGGAAGTCCCAAACACAAGTGACAAACCTACTCTAAGAGTTGTCCAGGGTGCCAGCTCGCTCTGGATGCGTTTAGGTCACCAAGGAACAGCGAGGGAATGGAGAAACACAGAGAGGCGTTGCAAAGCAAACCCCAGATGTGACAACAAGGGGAAATTCCACCCCAACTCCCATCCCAGTCCAGCACCCGGCCAGGCACTGTGGGGAGGGGGGAAGAGGTGCACCACAGGGTCCTGGACCTGAAAACTCAATGTGAGAAAGTGATGGCCTGTCATTACATATCCAAATACCCTAATAGCTGCACGGGTAATAGGACTTGAGATGGCTCTTGAGAGAAGATCTCAGGGGTAGCTTAGTTTGTCTGGAAGGGCAGGAGGCAGGAACTGAGCAGACCTTGAAGGGCAGGTAGATACTATCAAAAGAGGTCAAGGGTGCATACTTTGGGCAACTTGCTTCACAGCCCCTCCCCACAAAATAACAAAACAAACTCACTGACTGGTGGTTTCGACCTGCTGACCTTGCAGCTAGCAGCCCAACAGGTGACCACTACACTACCAGGGCTCTTGCTTCCCCACTGATCGATTACACATGTCGATTGCATGGTTACCTAAGGATCATTAAAAATATATATTTGTCAAATGTTAGTACAAGCAATCCATCACAATGCAAACTACTGAGTAGTCATAGCTGTACACTTTAAATTGATTATGAAGACAAGGGAATTTATATATAAATGATTATGTAAATACAGATCAATGAATTAAAAGTGCTGCTGAATTTAAGGAAAATAAAAACTTAATAATGAGGGAAACGAGATTGCCATTCTCCAATAACAAAACAGCTTAAGAGATTTCTTTTGGAGACTTCAGAATATGTCTGATGTGCATATCTGGAGTTAGTGAATTAAAGAACTTTTCCTTTGAAGACACATAACGCTGGGGTTGGAGCACTGTAGAGAGGGCCTGAGTACCTCCGCTACCTCCCCTTGACTCTGAGGCTGGCCAGCAGCCACTGGTGAAAACTCCCTGGCTCCCTCCAGTATAGGAATGGGAAGTCTGGCAGCAACTGCAGAGTTCACACATGGATGGGAGGGGTGTGGGCGCAGTCAGGGTGAGTGTGAGGCTGTTCAGAGCCAAGAGTTTGACTTCCAGAGGCCTCCAGAAAAATACAGCACTCCCTAATTTATTCCTAATTGGAATACTTTCCTGTGGTTTTCCAAAAGGCCACGAAATGTGCCCTTTAAACCACTTCCTCTCAAATGACCTTTGTTAGATTTGATTTAGTTGTTTTGATAACAAAATAGCTACCATCTAAAACTTCTAACCCCAAAAGTCTTGTAGTTCCATTTCACAAATGTCGATCAATAACATGGTTTCTAAGATCTTCAGCTTGGGGCTACGAGTCCTTTTGTCTGTGAGGGGTTGGAAGGAAAAGTTAAAAGGAGTTTTGGGGAAAAAGAAAGTGATGATTTGGGACCATCTTCTTTGTTCTGAATGCTGCACATTCTTGCAGATGGGTACACGCACATACACATCCTCACACATTACATATTTTACTGGGAAAAAGATGATAGAAGATTTTAAGGTTTTTATGACTGAGGAGTAGTCCTGCTATGCACAGGCACCTGTAAGGCAGATGTTCGCAGTTGGTTAGAGGTACGGCTAAACAGCATGCATGAACCCTGCAATTCGATGGCCTTAACGATTCTACCAGGAGAGCTTTTCCTGCAGTGTTTTTGTTATCTAGATCCGCTACTCCCTGGTCCTTCAGGGACTGAAGTCGTAGTAGACACTACTTAAATGTTAGAGCCCTTGAGAGAGACTGGAAAATCAGCATGCAAGAAGCAATTGGCCCCAGAAGCCAAAGCTATGTGGCCATAGCAGTCGAATGTTAAAGCCACATGATAGTGAAACTGGGTGTCCTATACTATAGAATACTGTTACAGCCCTAACATAGTAAATCACACAAAAATGAACTAAAGATTTTGCTTTTAGAGGTTTATATAAATAAAGGAATTTTTGTGGCTATGCCTTAAAAGGACTATGAAAATGAGGTACTGACATTTAGATGCCTTCTGTAAACCAGCTGCAATAATTGTATTTGTTAAAACTGGGCAGCCCTGGTATTGTAAGCTATATGAATCGACTTTTAATATTCTTGGATGACTCCTACAATTCTTTTTCTTAGAACTTTGCAAGCGTGACTTGTGTTCACCTTGCTATGGATTGCACTAAAGGGCATTTCATCTAATCAGAGGAAAATGATAAATTATGGATGCCAACCAAATCATATATTAGTGAGTTAGTAGCACTAGGATAGTGGCAAGTAATAAAAATAAAAATTTCCTCCAATCAACCTGTGAGTTAGTAGCAAAAAAGAAAGTAGCTAGCTACATAATTAAAGAAAGACACATCAGAATGCTCATTAATATGCTAATCTGAGAACCTTAAAAGATCTGATATCATACAGTAAAATACTGGGAATATTGATCAGTGTAAGTAAACAAGTTTTATATTTATGAATGAGTATCAAGTAAATTTATTATAAATATGTTTTAGAAATACAGGTATCCCCCAAAAATAGGGTCCATGGGGGAGAAAACCAACAAACATCATTGGTCTTGGGAGGTATTTGAGGAGTTTACCCAGGTCTGAATTTTGGGCATGTCCTTACTAGCTGTGTGACCTCAGGCAAATTACTTAAATGAACCTCTGGGCCGCTGGGGGGCAGGTACTGACTCCTACCTCATAAGGTTATTAAGTGAGGATTACAAATATAGCACTTAAAATAGTAGGCATTCGATAAAAATGAGTTATATGTTATCTTGTCATTCCTCTCTTCAAAACTCTCTGGTGGTGTCTGTTCCCACTCTTCGTAAAAACCTAAGTCCTTACCATGAACTCCAAGTCCTACATCCCCAGTTCCTCTTTGACTTCATCTGTGCCTACTTTCCACTCTCCCTCAATCACGGTCCCATTGGCCTCCTGACTGTTCCTCAAACACAGTAGGCAGCCCCACATCTCAGGACCTTTGTTCCCTGTGCCTTGAAAGTCCTTCCTTCAGATATGTTCATGGTTGGCTCCAGAACTTCAAAAGCATCATCTCAGTGAGACATTACCTGGACATATCTAAAATGTAAGCCTCTCATCCCCACTGACCGTTTACTTTCCTTCTTATGTCACCCCTTAGAACAAAAATACTTCCTCCTCTACGGTGTGACTATAGGTCAGTAGTTTTTGCTGCTAGGGCTCCAGTTCCTACATGCTCGGGTTTATTTCAAACAAAACAAGTTTAAACATGCCTCTGTGGCCAGTGAGTGGCTTTGGACAGGTTCTCGCAGTCACACACTTCTCGTTGTCTCTTTATGATGCCTTTCAAAAAGGGCCAATCAAAACAGTGATTTCCAAAGGAATCTGCAGGGAGTCCTGGTGGCTTAGTGGGTTACACAGTGGGCTATTAATCACAAAGTCAGTAGTTCAAAACCACCAGCCACTCCATGAGAGAAAGATGAGATTTTCTATTCCCATAAACAGTTACAGTCTCAGAAACGCAGAAGGGCAGTTCGACTTTGTCCTGCAGGGTCACTATGAATTGGAATTGACTCCATAGCAGTGAGTTTATTTTTGGTTTATTTTTTTTTGGAAAGGGATTCTGCTGGACCAGTTCAATTCAAAGCTAGAGAAGTCAACTCAGAAGGTAGTAGCAATGTTTTTTAGGACTCCAAATGGATAATCTTGATAGATTTTCTCAAAGGACACAGGACCTTAATTGGAAAGTTTTAAGAAAATGGAAAACTGCATTGATGAGGAAAAACTCCAAGAAAGTTGTGCTGAGGAATATTTTTTCCATTATGACAGTGCATCTGCTCAAGGGTAGCAAAAGGTGTCCTACAAGAATGTTATTTGGGAAACCTTACCCCATCCATCCTACAATGCTGATCTTGGCCCTCCAGACTGCTTTTTGTACCTCAAACTCAAAGAGCATTTAAAAGGAGCAGGATTTGAGTCCCTTGAGGATGCCAAAACTCTTTTTACGTGGTCTAATTGAACAGCATAGAATTCTTTGGAGGATGGGTTAGAGAGGTGGAAACACTGCCTTCAGAAGCATGTAGATCTAGATGGAGGCTATGCCAATGTATGTATGCATGTATATATTTTCATTTGACTCTTGCTTAATAAAGGTGTTTGTGATTTTATAGCACTATCTATTTTACTAATTTATTTTGTTCAGTTCTCACCTGTCCCATAAGCTCGTCCCTGCTGTACCTCAGTGGAGGGCCTGTGTGCTGTAAAGGGTAAAGTGCTTGGCTACTAACTGAAAGGTTGGGCACTTGCATCTACTCACAGGTGCCTTGAAAGAAAGGCATGGTGATCTTTCCAAGGGTCACAGCCATTGAAAATCCTATAGAGCACAGTTCTACTCTGACACCCGGGGTGTTTCCTTTCTCTCTTGAGGGAGGAAAGGGGATTAAAAGTATATTTCTAAACACGGACACACAGAGCAGGAGGTGAGATGGGAGCTAAAACCCCTAGGTAGGGGTTTCACATACGCTATCTAATTCCTTCAGTCTGGCAGCAACTGCAGAGTTCACACATGGATGGGAGGGGTGTGGGCGCAGTCAGGGTGAGTGTGAGGCTGTTCAGAGCCAAGAGTTTGACTTCCAGAGGCCTCCAGAAAAATACAGCACTCCCTAATTTATTCCTAATTGGAATACTTTCCTGTGGTTTTCCAAAAGGCCACGAAATGTGCCCTTTAAACCACTTCCTCTCAAATGACCTTTGTTAGATTTGATTTAGTTGTTTTGATAACAAAATAGCTACCATCTAAAACTTCTAACCCCAAAAGTCTTGTAGTTCCATTTCACAAATGTCGATCAATAACATGGTTTCTAAGATCTTCAGCTTGGGGCTACGAGTCCTTTTGTCTGTGAGGGGTTGGAAGGAAAAGTTAAAAGGAGTTTTGGGGAAAAAGAAAGTGATGATTTGGGACCATCTTCTTTGTTCTGAATGCTGCACATTCTTGCAGATGGGTACACGCACATACACATCCTCACACATTACATATTTTACTGGGAAAAAGATGATAGAAGATTTTAAGGTTTTTATGACTGAGGAGTAGTCCTGCTATGCACAGGCACCTGTAAGGCAGATGTTCGCAGTTGGTTAGAGGTACGGCTAAACAGCATGCATGAACCCTGCAATTCGATGGCCTTAACGATTCTACCAGGAGAGCTTTTCCTGCAGTGTTTTTGTTATCTAGATCCGCTACTCCCTGGTCCTTCAGGGACTGAAGTCGTAGTAGACACTACTTAAATGTTAGAGCCCTTGAGAGAGACTGGAAAATCAGCATGCAAGAAGCAATTGGCCCCAGAAGCCAAAGCTATGTGGCCATAGCAGTCGAATGTTAAAGCCACATGATAGTGAAACTGGGTGTCCTATACTATAGAATACTGTTACAGCCCTAACATAGTAAATCACACAAAAATGAACTAAAGATTTTGCTTTTAGAGGTTTATATAAATAAA
>NW_022107431.1:41927086-41932518 GCF_000313985.2 Echinops telfairi | reverse complement strand
TCTGCAAGGGGATCTCCAGTGGCCTACAAATGGGCTTTAGGTCTCCACTCTGCAATCCCCCCCTCATTCACTATGGTAAGATTTTTTGTTCTGATGATGCCGCGCAGGCTAGTTTTTATTATCACTCCAATCTCCAAACGAGGAACTGGGGCGAAACCAAGGCTCAGACAGGGTAGTGATCCGCTCTAGGCCACCTGCAGAATAAGTTGCAGAGCAAAGGCATGGAGGAAAAATCCGCACGTACCAGGAGCTTGACAACCACTTTTGCTCTCTCTTTTCTCTTTGCCCTGTAAGCAGTTTCCCACACATTAGACCAATTTGTGCACCTTTAGCCAACAACTCTGGGATTGGATAGTGCTCGTGATGGATTTCTGCAGTAGCCAACCTGACTTCAAGCTGTTGGGATCTCAGCAGCCCCTCCTCCTTTCTCGTGGGTCCATTTCACCATTATACAGTCGTTTTGAGGATTAGTAGTCAACAAATATTAAAGATCATTGTACCTCAGTTTTGAATCTGGGTAATTAAGAAGCGGTGAAGGTGGAAGGAGAAGATGGCCCGAGGCAAGAATTAATTGCGGGCACTCTGTTATTATTACATGATCACCGGAAGTTTATAATACCATTTACATGTCCCAGAGGTTTCGTTTCCAGAGTTTGGTCTCCCTGTTTACCTTAGGGTATGGATGGTGATCTGGATTTGCCCGTGTGCCCTTTAAATAAAGAAGCTGAGACTTTAACCAGGTACCATGGGTTCTTGAATGTGACCTGTGCCAGGCAGAAGCGAGAGGTCTCGGTGGAAGCCCTGGGAGAGTTGGGAATGAGGCACCTTGTGGTTGGCTGGCAGGCAAAGACAAAAACCCCATCATTCTCTGAAATGAACTATGAAACTCTATTGTTGGAACTTAAGATTGCACAAGGAGTTGAAGAAAGAGCAGTTCATGACGAGGCTGGCAGAGACCACTGAACAGAAACCTAGCATCCGATTCTGTGACGGCACGTGGTAATGGAGAGATTTCTATGGGTGCAGATGGAGAGCAACTTAAACAGCAGGGTCCAAAAACACCTAGATCAGTGGTTCTCAACCTTCCTAATGCCGCGACCCTTTAATACAGTTCCTCTTGTTGTGGTGACCCCCAACCATAAGATTATTTTCCTTGCTACTTCATAACTGTAATTTTGCTACTGTTATGAATCATCGTGTAAATATCTGATATGCAGGATGTATTTTCATTGTTACAAATTGAACATAATTAAAGCATAGTGATTAATCACAAAACAATATGTAATTATATATTGTGAAATATTTATTTCTAATGACAAATAAATGAAATTTTGTCTTGAAGCATGGTGTAGCATGGGTAACAGTCTTCATGCCGGGTACTTGTATGTGGGCGTATCTGCATGTGGGCAGACCCGCCTGTAGATGGATAGAGGAGTGGTGTATCAGATCCTAAGACCATCGGAAATATGTGTTTTCCGATGGTCTTAGGCGACCCCCGTGAAAGGGTTATTTGACCCCAAAGGGGGTCGAGACCCACAGGTTGAGAACGGTTGACCTAGATGAACAAGGGCTACATGTCTCACTCAAAGTGTGACCAGTAGTATCAGCATCACTTGGGAACTTGCTAGAAATGGAAATCATTAGGGGTGGAAATTCTCTAGGGGTGAAGAACATCCCCTTGTGTTTTCACAAATACCCAGAGATTCTCTGACACTTGTTGAAGTATGAGAGTTATTGAACTAGGTTATTGGGCTAAGAGACACCTCTAGCATCCATTATCTGCAAGCAGGCACTTTCTGTTGACATATTTGCAAGATTTTTTCTTTTTCCCCAAAAGCTTTATGAGATGGGTGTCCCTGAGTGGTGCAGTTAACACACTCAGCTGCTAACTGGGAGACTGGAGGTTTAAGCTCACCCAGAGGCACCTAAGAAGCAGGCTTGGAGATCAATTTCTGAAAAAAAATCAGCCACTGAAAACCCTACAGTGCACAGTTCTCCTCGAGCACACATAGGGTCACCTTGAGTTGGGAACTCCTCAATGACAACCCGTTTCCTGAGCTAAAGAAAGGACCGTTAGAGAGGCACTGAGTCAGTAAAGACCTTGAACTTTATTCTTTCCTGAAATTCAGTTCAGAAGGTTACACACAAATATTTTTCCCATAGGATTTTCCACTTATTTTCATGTCCATTAGTAAATACTTCTGATTTCTGTCTTCTCTACAGAATAGTGTACAGCACTGAATTGAATCTTAAGTAATATGAATCAAGGAATTAGGGATAACAATAACACAAAAACCCAACCCAACTTCACTGCCCTCAAGTCAATTCCGATTCATAGCAACCCTGTAAGGCAGAGTAGAACTGCCCCGGCAGGCTTCTGAGACTAAATCTTAGAGAAACTAGAAAGCCTCATCTTTATCCACTGGATTGGCTGGTGGTTTCAAACTGCTGACCTTGTGGTTAAGCAGCCCAATATGTAACCCACTCCACCACCAAGGGTTCCTTCTATAACAGAAACAGTGGCTCTCATAACCCTTACACAAAAGGCCTTGTGTTTTGTTTTACATGACTGACTTAATTCTTTAGGTACCCTACATTAAATGCAGATGATAACATTGAGAGGGCTAGTAAATTGCTAAAGGTGGTAGAACTACAAAATGGTACAGCTAAAATTTGAGCTCAGGCAATGTGACTCTAGAGCCAAAGCTTTTAACTCCTCTGCTACTGGTTTTCAGTCTTGGCAAAACATTAGAATCATCTGGGGAGTGCTCAAAAAATACTCATGCTTGGGTGCCACTCTCAGAGATTCTGATTTAATTTGTGGGGCCCAGGCTAGGAGAGTCTTTAAAAGTACACTTCGATGATTATATGACAGCTTGAGCACTACTCCATTTCTTTTTTTTTTAAATCATTTTATTGGGGCCTCTTAAAGCTCCTATCACAATCTATCCATCCATTCATTGTGCAAGCACTTTTGTACATTTGTTGCCATCATCATTTTCAAAATATTTTCTTTCTACTTGAGCCCTTGGTATCAGCTCATTTTACCCCAAATCCCCCTCCCTCCTACCCTCATGAAACCTTGATAAATTATAAATTATTATTTTCATAGCTTACATCGTTTTTTGTCTCCCTTTACCCACTTTTCTGTTCATCCCCTTGGGGTTGGGATGTTTATATGTTGATCATTGTGATCTGCTCCCTCTTTCTCCTCCCACCTTCCCCCTATCCTCCTGGTATTACTAATCTCATTATTGGTCCTGAGGGGTTTATCTGTCTTGGATTCCCTATGTTTCGAACTTTTATCTATACCAGTGTGTACATGCTCTGGTCTAGCCAGATTTGTAAGGTAGAACTGGGGTCATGACAGTGGGGAGAGGAAAGTTATATGTTTTGTTGGTGCTATGCTGCATACTAACTGGCTCATCTCCTCCTTGTGACCCCTCTGTAAGGGGATGACCAGTTGTCTACAGATGGGCTTTGGGTCTCCACTCCACCCTTCCCCTCATTCACATTGATATGATTTTTTGATGTCTGATACCTGGTCCCATTGACACCTCATGATCACACAGGCTGGAGCATCACTCCATTTCACAATATGCTCAAGAACACTAGTAAGTGGTGCTGCTAGATTTTGAATTCAAATCTGGGTAAAGTTTGGTTGAATCATCACCATTACCTTGACCATCACTTACATCATTTTCACCTCTACAACCACCTTACATTTGAATGAGCTTTACAACTTACAAAGCATGTTCAAAGATACAGAAAAAGTATATGTTTTCCAAACAACATATCTTATAAACACTGTTGCTTTCAACAAGTTTCTTCATGACGTCTTAAATTACTTAATTTTTAAAAATAAGGTTTGGACTCTTAAAAATTATACAAATAATAGGAAAATACTTTTTACTTGTGAGTTTATAAATTGAAGTGTTTTTTTTTGGGGGGGGTAACATTTTATTGTGCTTTAGGTGAAAGTTACATAGCAAGTAAGTTTTCCAATCAAGAGTTCATACCCAACTTGTTTCAAGAAATTGGTTGCAATCCCTGAAACATGGCAATGTGTCAGAACTCTATTTCCTCATTGGGTTCCCTGTTCCCATTTAGTCAATTTCCCTGTCATTGCACCTTTGGTTTGGGAAATGCTACCCCTTTGCTTTCAGAGATTTTAAAAACTGGAAATATCTAACCGTAGCCCTCATCTAAGAGTAGTCTTGGTTCTTATGGCGTGCCTCTATTTGATACTTGCCTTCATGAAGAGACCACTAAAGATATGGTTGCTATAGTAAAATATGGTGAAGAAATCAGACAGTGCCTTGTTAGCAAAAATTAATAGTGTATAATGTTGTAAAGGCTAGTCTTCAAAGAAGCAGCCATCTAATTGAGGTTTCAGCTAAGTCCACATGGAAAGAGCATACCATCATCTGCGATCCTAGGATTATAAATAATAAAATCTCAGATCATAGGAGGGAACTATATTAGAGCTTACATTTTGAGCACCTGGTTTGCAGAGGGCTCTGGATGACAGTGAAAACTCAAAATTCATTTGCAAGGTTCACACATAGATTAAGCCTCCAGTGAATTCCTTCACCATTGACTAGAAATATGAATAATCTTGCTACCAGAGTGCTATTAGAAAGTGAACTAATGCAGATGTAGTTAGGCAAAACTTTAACACCTTATTATTTGTTCTCCCCTTTTGACCCGTTTTAAATTTGTTCTAGTTTTTATTATTTTATGCTTTCTTTTTGATTGAGATTTCCCCTATGTTTTGTTATTTTGGGGGTGGGGGTGGGGTATGTTTTTCTATATATGAAATCCAGGATAAGCAAATCTAGTGAGACGGTAAATAACTGGATTAATAGTTTCTTGGGGTTATGGCAGAGGAGGTTGGGGGGAAATGAGGAGCTAGTAATAATTAGTACAAAAACGAAGACAATGTTCTAAAATTGATTATGTTGATGACTGCAGAACTCTTTTTTGTTAAATCATTTTATTGGGGGCTCATACAACTCTTATCGCAATCCATACATACATACATACACATACATTGTGTCAAGCACATTTGTACATTTGTTGCCATCATCATTCTCAAAATATTTGCTTTCTACTTAAGCCCTTGGCATCAGCTCCTCATTTTTTCTCCTCCATCGCTACCCCTGCCCCATGAACCCTCGATAATTTATACTATTTTGTCATGTCTTACACTGTTTGACGTGTCCCTTCACCCACTTTTCTGTTGTCCATCCCCCATGGAGGAGGTAGATCCTTGTAATTGGTTCCCCCTTTCTACCCCATCCTCTGGCATCACCACTCTCACCACTAGTCCTGAAGGGATCATCCATCCTGGATTCCCTGTGTTTCCAGTTCCTATCTGTACCAGTGTACATCCTCTGGTCTAGTCGGATTTATAAGGTAGAATTGGGATC
>NW_022107431.1:41917859-41926286 GCF_000313985.2 Echinops telfairi | reverse complement strand
CCCCACCTCCCTCTCTCCCATGTCCCCCCTGGAACCATTGGTCCTGTTGTTTTCTCCTCCGGATTGTTTATCCAGCCTATCTTATCTAGATAGACCTGCAGAGACAATAATATGCACAAAAACAAGACAGAGCAAAACAAAGCAACAAAAGAAAACAAAACAATAAACCAATGACAAAAAAAGGAAAAGCCTGTAAATAGTTCAAGGTCAGTTTGTTGGCCTTTAGGAGTGTTTTCCTGTCGAATTGGATGTGGGGCCATGCCCTGGCCCCAAAGTCTATTTTTGTACTCCCTCAGGACTTCCTTGCTCTGTTCCCCTTGCTGTTCTGTTGCACTCTCACAATGTTTTGCCTCAGTGTGGTGGGGTCAGATTGGGAGCAATTCTTGCACTGTGTCTCCACTGTTGTCCCCAGTAGGGCTATGGGTCAGTGAAGGGTATTGAGTCCCGTAGTGGGACTGACCATATGGCCCTCTCTGTGCATTGGCTGCTCTGATCAGGGATATCGTCCTCAAGGCTTGGTGGGCCAGGATGTGCTGAACTCTCTCTTCCTCCCTCTTCATTTGCTCCCATGACTGCACAACTCTTACTATTAATTTAAATTGAATTGTATGCTATGTGAATTATATGTCAATGAAATTGTTAAACTTTTAAAAATGTAGTCCTTCAAAGCAAGCAAACAAACAAACGAAAAATCTTATCATCTAAAATCTTAATTGAGACCAATTTCCGTGCCTAGGAATTAGCTGCAGTGTTTGGTTTTGGTTTTCTGGTACAGAGTCTCAGGCCTATACTGGGTTATCTTACAGCTGCACCTTAGAGCTACTTACCAAGAAGCTGGTCTCATGGCAGCATCACCCTATAGTTTATTACCTGGACTTTGAGCCTGAAAACAGTTCACAGGACTGCAATTGTATGAGGGGATACCCCCCCAAAAAACAAAATTGCACCGGGCAGAGCAGAGCTTTCGTAGAACGCCTTTTTCCCCACTAGGTGAGCATTGAGAAACTCGCTCTGAGTTAGTGCACTCAGTGGCATTGCCTGGGAAGGTTCTCTCTGGTCATAGTGAATTTTTTCATAAAAGCAGCTTCGCTCGAACCTCATTTTTTTGTGATGGGTGATTTAATAGCATGCATCTGTGAAATTCTGTTTCCTGCTTGGGAAATATGCCGCAGAAACTGTTGTGATGTTGAACACAGCTTACAAGGACAGCCCTATGGGAAAAACTCAAGTATACAAATGGTTTTCTTATTTCAAAAAAGGTGAAATATCTGATTGATGACAAACCTCATTCTGGACACCTGTCAACTTCCTGAAAGTACCAAAATGTCGACTTGTAGTGCATTTGGAGGTCATTCCACCAGGTCAGACCTTTAATCAAACTTTCTATTTAGAGGTTCTGATAAGAAAGCATACAAAAAAGGCCTGATTTGTGTCAGACAGGGGACTGATTTTGCCACCACACCAAAGCACCTGGCTCACGCAGTCACTTAGTGTGCCAGTTTTTGGCAAAAAAAGTATGCTCTCCCTCAGTGTAACTTTTTTGTTTCCACAAATGAACAATGCCACGACCCCTTACAGAAGGATCACAAGGAAGAGATGAGCCAATCAGGGTGCAGTATAGCACTGATGAAAGATACAACTTTCCTCTCGTTCTTTAATGCTTGCCCCACCCCCACTATCATGACCTCAATGCTACCTTACAAATCTGGCTAGACCAGTGCATGTACATGGATACAGATAAGACCTGGAAACAAATGGTGTCCAGGACAGATAAACCCTTCAGGACCAATAATGAGAGTAGCGATTAACAGGAGGCTAAGGGGAAGGTAGAGGGAGAAAGGGGAAACTGATCACAATGATCTACATATAACCCCCTCCCAGGGGGACAGGTAATAGAAAAGTGGGGAAAAGGAGACATCAGTCAGTGGAAGACATGAAAAACCATATATATACATTACCAAGGGTTTGTGAGGGAGGGAGAGTGAAGGCGTGGGGAAATGAGCTGATAATACCAAGGGCTCAAGTAGAAAGAAAATGTTTTGAAAATGATGATGGCAACATATGTACAAATGTGCTCAACACAATGGATGGATGAATGGAGTGTGATTTTTAAGAAAAGAAGAATGACATGAAAGGACAGGGATTTGACGACATAGAAGGGATTAAGAAAAAAACAAGGGAGGTGCTGTCACCCATCCAAACAGATGAGTTTGAAAAATGTTTCCTTGGTTGGAGTAGCCGATTTGACAAATGTATAAGTGTAATGGAGAGTACTTTGAAGGTGACAAGGTTGTCTTATAAAAAAAAATTTAAATACATAGCTTTAAAGAAAAAATCCCGTTTTGGGGGGGTACCCCTTGTACATAGCAAACAAATTTTGGGGTATTTCTGGGAGAAAACAGAACTAATTTTAGTGCATTAGTTTGTCTAGAAATGGATGCAGGTGTTTCTCAAAGTTTAATTTCTAGCAGAAAAAGTTTGGGATTTGATATAGCCGTCACTTAATAGAGAAGTCTGTCACTTCCATCTGTAGCCACGGTTGCAGCAGCTACAGTGATTTCTCTTTCTGAAGAGAAGTCTAGAGACCAATAATCCTGGTGTGAGGGCAAGAACACTGATCAAGGCTTGAAATCTGGTCTTCCAATAACCCGCCCAGGGAACTGGGCAGATAATTTAATCTCGTTATACCTTGCACTCCTCATATATAAAATAAGGGCGGAACCTGTTAAAGGAACTGTAGATCGCAGCCCTAAAGTGTTATTGCGGGCAAGTGAAAAAATACTGCTATAACCGTTCCTATTCATATGCACACAGGTTTATCGCAAGCAAAATGTTCAGATCTATCCCTGCATTCAGTGGATGGTTGTGGACATGTTAGTCCTCTCAGTAATACACTTATCTCATTAGGGTGCCTCAGAAAAGGCCTAATCAAAATGGGGTCAAAAGGGTCATCTAGGAGAGGTCAGCTCAGACCCTATGTTGACTGGTTTCTGCGTTAACCAGATAGTTTTCCTGAAAGGCACAGGGCAATCACTGGGGCCTATTAAGAAAAGGTTTTACAAAAACTGAAAACTGCATAGGTGAAAAAAGACCATGAAATGTGTGGCAAGGAATTTTTTTCCAGGACGACAATTCACCTACTTATTCCTTGAGACTAGCAAGGGCTGTCCCATGGAAATTTTGTTGGGAAACTTTGCCCCATGCAACCCAGCCCTGATCTTGCCACTTCAGGCTTTTTTGTGTGACCCAAACTCAAAAGACATTTCAAAGGAACAGGATTTGAGTCTCTAGAGGACTCCAGAACTGCCATTTGATGTGGTCTCAATCAAAGAGTGGCGATTCTTTGAGGAAGGGTTAGAGAGATGGAAATACTGCCCTGAGGTGAGAATAGGCCTAGATAGATGTAGGATATGTTAAGAAACAATAGCTTCATATTTGGATATTTTTGTTCTAACAAGGGTTTCTATGATTTTGTAGCAGTATATTTTGACGTACCCTGGTATATGTGAGTATATTTATAGTTTTTTTATTTTGGTGTAACCACTTGAAACTCATCCTCTTAGTGGAGAAAATCTGAATTTCTAAAAATCTGAGGTTGCCATTAAAGAAGGAACTTGAGAAAAAGGAATTATAGTGTTTCCCCTATAAGGCAGGATTTACTTAACTTTGTTCAGCTTCCTCATTTTATCTTTTTTCCTCTTATCAACAAGTATCTTCTTCCTTTTTACAACACTTACTGAGTTTCTGGCATGTGTCAGGCACTGATTGAGCTGGGCAGTGGAGACCAAAATGGAATCCGTAGACCTTAAAGCACTCCCAGTACCACAGAGACAGACTCGTAAGCCACTGATGCTAAAGGCAAGAGCAGTGAAGTGCTACCATCGGGGTGCACATAAGGTGCAAGGAAAGACAAAGGCAGGTCTTGGGATAGAGCTGGGGGTCCCAGGCAGGAAGGCAGCATGTGTCATTGTATAATACAGAGACTATCCAGTGTGTTGAAGATGACTGCCCAAAGATAGAACTTGAGTTGGAGGCCCAAGCTCCAAGATCACAGACTCTGCGGAACGTAAGTGAGAGGAATGAACAAGTTTGCTTTTACATGAAACATTACAGTGGCTGTCTTTGCTGTCCTCAACTTAATTAAGACGCAGGGCTCTTTCCTGAGGCCTTAGAATCTCCCCTGCCAGGCTCCAGTGTCTTCAGCAGCAACCCATCCACACAGCACAGCCTCAGGCCTGTCAGCTGCAAAGCCCTACTGCTACCACCCTGGGATGAGGATCTTTATGTTGCTGAGTGGCAGGGACAGACAAAGGGCCTGGTCGCGATTGGTTTGGGATCACTCAGTTACAGAGGGCGTGGTGACTGCCTTCTTTGAAGGGCTGTAAGAAGGATTAGATTTATTCTGTGTGAGCTGAAGGGGAAGAATAAGAGTAAGAGCCCAATGATGTATCCCACTCAGACTCTCTGCCATCAAGTCGATGCTGATTCATAGTGAACTGTTTCTCAGAGTAGAAAGTCCAGTCTTTCTCTCTCGAAGCTGAGGGTGGTTTGAAACTGCAGTCCATGTGGATCACAGCCCAACTGCATAGCCACTATACCACCAGGGCTCAAATGATTTATAGGTTACAGGTAAGTTATATTTTCCCTAAAGGACTTGAATCTAGTTTTGTGGGTAACTGATAAGTATTCCTACATCAAAAGCATCTAACACAAAAGCAGTCTGAGCGCTTTAGGAGGATGTTAGACAGGGGATTCATGCCACTGATAAGAACTAGATTAAAAAGGCCTGATCAAATGTGTCCAGCTGAGAGCTTCCGTGAGTCTGTATTTTCACAGTTGGTTCAGGCACTGAGGTCTAGTTGTTCTTATCTACTCTTCACAAAGTACTTACTCTCAGTTTTCGTTAATTAGCATTTAAAATATTTTATTGTAGTTTTAGGTAAAGTTTACAAAGCAAATTAGTCTCCCATTCAGCAATTTATATACAGATTATTCCTTAATTAGCATTTTTCAAACACATTATTTTTACATTTCTGAAGCAAAGATATATTTACTGTGCATTGCAGTATTTAAGAAAGAAATTTAATGGTTCCCTCCCTTACCTCACCCCCACCCCACTTAATGCACTGTTATATATTTACTGCTAGGGAGAGAAACTATAGCATTTGTTTGAGAAAATGGACTGCTTGGCTGGTGCTCATAAGTGCTCAAACACACCACCCCCACACGATCACTCTGGGCCACGGGTGCTGCTCATCTAGCATAGACAGACTGGAGTGCCTCTTATATGCTGCTGATGCAAAGATCCATCCTCTTCCACACCAAAAGAAATTTCACAAAGTCTCCCTTTCGTTTCTCTCACCTTTGTTTTTTATTATGGAAACAATGCTGCTGGAATATATGCTCCATCCTATACAATGCACTGCCATCTCATTGTTTCTGTAGTGACTCTATTACCCAGAGTAGAGCTTCCCCAGTGAGTTTCAAAGACTGTAACTCTTGACAGGAGTAGAAAGCCTGGTCTTGCTCCCAAAAGCGACTGGTGATCTCTTACTGCTGACCTTGTGGCCAGCAGCTCAACACATAACCACTATATCACGAGGGCTCCTTATGTTCCCTTAGTCTAAGGATATGGAGGGAAGGAAGGGAGAGTACTGATAGTGGAAATGGACGATATTTCGGGCAGTTCTGGCTGGTGGAATTTAGATTTTGATAACCCCAAATTATTTTCAGAGGGCAGTGCTGAAAGATTATATATAAAGGGGTGCCTCCCCAAACTGGAATTGCACTGGGCAGAGCAGAGCTTTTATAGTGTGAATTTTTCCCAGCAACTTGTTGGAAAGGCAAGCATTCAGCAACTTGCTCGGTGTTCTAGTGTTGTTGCCTGGGAAGGTTCTCTCTGGTCACAGTGAATTTTTTCATAGAAGCACATTCACTCAAACCTTGTTTTTTTGTGATTGCTGATTTAAGAGAACAGCATGCATATGTGGAATTTTGTTTCCTGCTTGGGAAAAATGTCACAGAAACTGTTGTGATGTTGAACACAGCATACAAGGACAGTACTATGGGAAAAACTCAAGTGTACAAGTGGCTTTGTTTCAAAAAAGGCAAAATGTCGATGGATGGAAAACCTCATTCTGGATGTCCACCAACTTCCTGATGGAAAAATATGTCAACTCGTAGTGCATTCAGAGTTTTTTCCACCAGGTCAGACTGTTAGTCAAGCTTTCTATTTAAAGGTACTGAAAAGACAGCATAACAGTGTGTGACAAAAAAGGCCTGATTTGTGGCAGACAGGGGACTGTTTTTGCTACCACAATAATGCACCTGCTCACTCAGCCATCTCAGTGTGCCGGTTTGTGGCAATAAAACAGCATTCCTCTCTTCCCCCACACACCTTACTCACCTGACCTTGCTCCATGCAACTTCTTTTTGTTTCCATGAATGCAGAGGGGCATGAAAGGGAGGGCAGCGATCTGACAAAGTAGAAGAGGTGAACAAAAAATGAGGGAGGTGCTGTCAACCATCCAAACACATGAGCTTGAAAAATGTTCCCAAGAATGGAATAGCAGATTTGACAAATGTATTAAGTGTAATGTAGAGTACTTTGAAGGCAACAAGGTTGTTTTGTTAAAAACGGGAAATACGTAGCTTTGAGGGGAAAAATCCATTTTGGGGGGTTACCCCCTCGTATAATATTTATAACATATTTATATAATACATATATATTGCATTATATATTTTTAAAGACAGAATACTCTATTTGCCAACATGGAAAAATAAAACACATAATTTGATTTTACCAGCTTTCTGTGCATGTACCATATACTGTGTTATAAGCAAATACATTAGACAATACTTTGTTTAAAATTAGTATATGGATGGTATATTATCTGAAGACTAAAATATGTATGTTTTAAAATAATATTCACCATCTTTTAAAAAATCCAAGCCCCTTTTCTACATAAGCAAAGTAGACATTAAAAGGAATAGTTAAAATGAGTTGTCTCTTCCCTTAAGACTGCGGGATATACACTCTTTAGTACATTGTGCGAAGGAACGTGTCTTGTACCAGGTTCCATCGCCTGTCTTTAAAGTGAAGCCTGTGCTCAGCTAGACAGTAAAAACAAGCAAACAAACAACAAGGCGCTCCTGGGCGTCTGGTCCTATTGTTTGATTACGCAGCGAGAGGAATGTTGGGAGTGGCTCAGGTGGCATCCCTAAGCACTCTGGGAAGTTGGGGGAATTGAAGGGAACCACTTCAAGGAGAGCTGTTTATTAGGCGTAGGATGAATAAATGATTTCTCTCAAGGTGGTCCTGTAAACGGCTTCTCCTCAAACAGCTGTAATTGTCTGGCCTGTGTATGCAAATGAAGACTTCCTTTATATTGTGCTGGTGTTGGCGGCACACGGAAGTGGACACTGAAAATGACAGGCAGGACTTGTGGAGGCAGGAGCAAGAGATTGGCTGATGGTTAGATATTTTTTCCTTTCAGTAGCTTTCATGGGGGGGAGGGGGAAGGAAATACCCAAACAAGCAAAAATCGATTTTATTTATTTATTTATTTAAGATCTATTTTTAATAATGATTCTATCGTCACAAGGAATGATTAAATCAAGGTAGCACCCAGCTAAACCCCCCGAAGCCACTGCAGGGAGAGACTGAGCGGGAAACGGATGAGGCGCCCGGCCGAAGAGGGCTAGAGGCTGTTTTGAGGGGAAGAAAAGGACAAATGGGACAGGACCAAGTCTGCTCAGCAGGGAGCAGGTGATGCAGGACGATGCTACAGCTGCTTGCTGCAGCTGCTCGAATGGACTCTTCTGTTTCAGAGGAGGGGCACGTGTGTTCAGAAATGAAAGGCAGGAGGGAGGAAGGAGATTTTTTTTTAAAAAGGTCTTCCATTTCTAACCAACTGGAATATAATCTTCACAAAGCTCTTCCTGTTCTCATGAGGTGGCTATTTTTAGGATTCGAATGCAGGCAAAATACTATGCAGCAAGCCTGCTGCGCTTTTTAGCTGTGAGCCCAACTGGATACTTCCAAATTACTGAGAGCACACTGTCATTTGTAAGGCAGCTTCTAAGGACACACTGGTTGTTGGAGCCTTGATCATTAGAAACGATAGCAATTTAGTAATATCGTTCGGAGTCTTGCACAATTCTTTCTAAACTCATAGCATGCTTTGTCAGATGTAGCCTTAATTTTTAAAAAAATTATTTTATTGGGGGCTCAGACAATTCTCATCACAATCCATACATACACCCATTGTGTCAAGCACATATGTACATTTGTTGCCCTCATCATTCTCAAAACATTTGCCTTCTACTTTAGCCCTTAATATCAGTTGCTCATTTTCCCCCTCCCTCCCCACTTCCCCCTCCCTCATGAACCCTCCATAATTCACAAATTATTATAGTTTTGTCATA
>NW_022107431.1:41916073-41917149 GCF_000313985.2 Echinops telfairi | reverse complement strand
CTTTAAGACCCCAGACACTACATCTTTTGGTAGCTGGGCACCATCAGCCCTCTTCACCACATTTGCTTATGTTCACATTTTTCTTTAGCAATCGTGTCAGGAAGGTGTGCATCCTGGAATGCCAATTTAATAGAACAACGTGTTCTTGCATTGAGTAAGTGCTTGAGTGGAGGCACAATGTCCATCTGCTGCCTTAATACTAAACCTATAAATATATGCACGTAGATCTGTTACCCCACACTCTTCTATAAATATATTTACATGTGTACATTCCAGTCTTAAAACCTCTATAAATAACATTTGTCACCTGTTCTTTCCTCTATTTCCTTTTATATTCCTCTTGTCCCACTATCATGCTCAGCCTTCATTTGGGTTTCAGTGACTTTTCTCAGGTACATTGCCCTTGCTGAATCCCTACCAGGCCTCTCACACCTTCCTTGCCACTGATTTTGGATCACTTGTTGCTCCCCTGTCCCTGGGTTGGTCAGCACCACCTCCTTACCCCCACCTCCTCCTCTCCCGTGTCCCCCAGAAACCATTGGTCCCGTTGTTTTCTCCTCCAGACTATTCATCCAGTCTGTCTTATCTAGATAGATCTGTAGAGATACTAATATGCATAAAAAACCAAGCCACAGCAAGATAGGTGATCAGTGAGAACACAGTGATGGCAACAAAAAAAACGAAACCAATTACCCATAGAAGAATAAATTAATTAAAAGAAAAACCTGTAAATAGATCAAGGTCTGATTTTTGATCTCTAGGTGTGTCCTCCAGTCAGGTCCGATGGGGTACCATGCTCTGGCCCCAGAGTCTGTCCTTTGTACTCCCTCGGGGGCTCCCTGCTGTGCTCCCACGGTTGCTCTGCTGCACGCTTTTTGTGGTTTGCCTCCGTGTCTCAGGGTCAGTCTGAGCCAGTCCCGACACTGAGTCTCCAGTGTTGTCCCCCTTAGAGCCCGGGGCCATCAAGGGATGGCGTGTCTCATGGTGTCCACTCTGACCACAGGCTGTTCAGAGAGGGGATGTCGTCCTCCAGGCCTGGTGGGTCAGGATGTGCTCCACTCTCTCTTCCTCCCCCT
>NW_022107431.1:41903390-41915949 GCF_000313985.2 Echinops telfairi | reverse complement strand
TCAGACATGCCCCTCTCCCCTAGCTGCAGCTTCAGTGCCGTCCTCTCAAGTACATTCTTCTGGGAGGAGGGGCAGTTGTCCACGTAGCTGGCATGGGGGCTGAGCTCTCAGGACCCTCCACTGGCTCCCCTTAATTTTTAAATACTACAGCTTAAGGTGATTACTTCTTGTTTAAAACTTAATACCGATAAGTTTATCACTCCATTCTTAGATGTCTTCTACGAACCAGGAACCCTCTGGAACACTGACTGTCGGATCATTGGTCCTGGCTGACTTGGAACCCAACCCTGAGTATATAAAGACAGTGTTGGGAGGGGAGGACAGGGGCCGGCTGCCCATCTATCCCCATGCCGTCTTCAGGATCCATAACATACTGAACAGCGGTGTCTGCCTCCTTGATGGCAGAAAGCACTCACGATCAGAAAAAGATGTCCTTAAAAAACATTGGGGACTGAGAGAAGTTGCAGAATGAAAGGAAGAGGTTCAACAATAATTTCATCATTACTGGCTGTCCTACAGATTAAAACAATAAATCAAGCTTACAAAGATTTAGTAATTTGCTTAAAGTCACACGGGAGGATCAGAATTCAAACATATGTCTCGGAGACTCCCGAGCTGTTTTCTACAAGACAGCATAGAGGTCTCAGAAATGTGTACAGCTCTTCCTTCTAACAGTTTAGAAAATGTAGACAGAAATTCCTGTTTCATCTACTCAGCAATGTTTAAGCTATTTCTTGGACCATGCTCCTTCCCAGTGAGGTGGCACCTGCCTTCCTATACCAGTTTCCTGTTGTCTGTAGGGATAACAGGAACCTGATCTCTCAGCTCAAATAGGCATGAGTGGAATGGAGAATCAAGAAGGGGTGATGGTCCACACAGTAGGTCCTAGGCCGAGCAGCTTCAGAGGGTTACAAACACGCTACTTCATGCAAAGCATGTCTTTCTGTTGAGATGTGGTCTTAAAAGCATGTTTAGAGACTTCAGATACTTTCACTGAGAAATTCAACTAACAGAGTAATAATGCTGACCTCTAGCATAAAGCCACATTCGTAAGCTGACCCCCCTCTAGCTAACCTTAAACGATTGCTTATTTCTCTCCCAAACCTGTCTGTGCCAAAGATGTCTCTTCACTCACCCCACACATCCTCCTTATTCCTACCTTTGTGCCCCACCTGCTACTGAATCCTCTAAAATACCTATGCTTCCTTCTACTTAGCAAATTCTCCTCTATCTTTCAAGGCCCATGTCAAAATCCACCTTCTCTTCATTGCGTTTGCCTTGACAACAGCAGTCAGTAATGGCCTGCCTCTAAAATCCTACCTCCAACTCTGCATTTTCAGATTTAGTTCTATTCACCTTAGAACTTGAGTGTTTAGTAAATTTGCTTTCTGTAAATGCTCATTATCTCATTTCCTCACCCAGATCTAATCCTGTTTTTCCTAGTCTCTTCCCAAACAGTAAGAATCTTGAAGGCAGAGATGCTGACACTGCAGTGATTGAAGAGACTATGGCAGCTATTTCCTATGGTCAAATCTATTCTTTTTTACCGTGGGTTTACACCAGATGCAGGGGACATTATTCAGTGGAAGAATTCTCTATTTCGCTGTGGAAGACCTGGGCTTCGGTCCCTGCCAGTGGAGTATGGGCATAACTGCCACCTACGCCGCAGCAAAGACTTGGGTGTTGCTGCGATGTTTAGCAGGTTGCAGCAGAGTTTCAGACTAGGAAGAAAGGCCTGGTAACCTGAAAGTCAGCCAGTGAAAACTCTATGGGTCACAAGGATCCAATCTGCAACCCATCATGGGGATGGCACAGGGCTGGGCAGCTTCTGGTTCTGCCAGGGGCCTACTGTCTGACAGCCAACAACAGCAACAAAACAGAGGTGAGCGAGGGAACGAACGCGGCCCTTTGAGACTCAATGAAATTGACTCAAATCCCACTCCTTCGTGCCATGGGAGCCCTACACACCAAATCCTAACTGCTTGGGGATTTGGAGAGGGTTTGAGGCTAGCTTGTAATTTCTTTTCTTAGACACCTCCAAGTTCCTGCTTTCACAGACTTAGCTCAGAACAGATCACTCACTACTTTGACCCCACTATCTCCCAGACCGGCACACAGCATCTTTTTCTGCTTCCCAAGCCCAGCATGAACTCATGAAAGCATTGCTATTGGGAATACATATTTTACTGAAGCCATGAGATGCTGGAGAGGATCATGCCACTGTACCACTCACACTCTGCACGGAAAACAAACTATCAACTATGCTCAACACCCCATCATTGAAATTGTCTCGCCCATCGCCCCACTCTCCAGCCTCCAGTTTCTTGCCTATTGCTCACTGTCTCCTCTCATTCCTGACAAAGGTCCCTTCTTTTGCAGGCCCCTTGTCTTACTTAGCCTCTCTCCAAAGTTTTGTGCCTTCACCTGATTCGGTAGAACAACCCCTAACTTGCCTAACCAAAACCTCCAGACAAAATGCAGCTAAGCAATGGGCCCATCAGCCTAGCATCAGCTTCTAATTGGATTCATTTGTAGGAAACTCTCAAGGAGAAGATTTGGGTTGTGTTGCTTCCCTTTTTAAAATTCCACTTCCATAGCACTGTGTCCTAGCAGTCCCATCACAAGATGGAGAGATGATAAAAGAAAAACAGGGGGAGTGGGGAGCTAACAAAAATGAGTATGCGAAGAAAATGTTCTAAAATTCATTGTGGTAATGATGGCATAAATCTTTTTTATATGATGGAATGATTTAATTGTATGATATGTGAAGTATATAGTAATAAAACTATTTCTTAAAGAAAGGAAGAAAAATACCTTGGGATTTTGGTGAGGCAAGTTAGGCCTGGACTTTCTCATAAGTAAGGCTCATTGCTGCTTCAACTAACTCCCATTCTACTGAACCTTGTAAACACTGGTCCTAGATCTTCATTATGAATACTTCATCCTGGGTACTACTTGCTTTTGAAATTTTAAGAAAACCGCTTTTGTATTAGTTAATGCTTTATTACATTGAGTTGTTGTTGGGGGCTGTGTGTGGTTCACAGTGACCCCACAGGGTAGGGAAGAGCCACTCAATAGGCTTTGTCTTGTCTGGAATCATCATAGAAGCAAATCACCAGGCCTTTCTCCCACAGAGCCACCGGTTGGGTTGATGTGTCAGCTTTTCTATTAGCAGCCCAGTGCTAGGTCGCTGAGCCCCAGGGTACCGCATTACATAGAGCCCTGTGCTACAGCTTTGCTTAGACGTTTCTGTGCCACTTTCTAATGAACTCTGATGTACTCCTTGTGCCATTGTAAAGGAATAAAAGCCACTTCTTTATTAGGTGACTACTGGAGGACCCTTGGTGACAGTGGTTATAAGCTGGGCTCCTAACTACAGGGTGGGCAATTTGAAACCAAGCTGGTCTTCAGGAGAAAGACGAGGCTTTCTACTCCTGTGAAGAGTTACAGTCTTGCAAACCCACGAGGACAGTTCTACCCTTTCCTACAGGGTCGCAATGAGTTGGAACAGACTAAATGGCACTGAATTGTTTTTGAGTAAACACAATCATGGACTTTTCAAGTTAATCAAATCTGACCTCAATAGTGTTCTGGTGTTTTCAGTTTCTTTGGTCCAAATAGATGTTTCTTCTTCCTTGGAGAGGTGATATCATACGGTGGAGAAGAGGGCAGACCTTGGAAGAAAACTGAATGAATTCAAAGCCCATCCTAGCCCTTATTTACTAGTTATGTGACCCTGAACGAACTATGTAACCTCTCAGTAACAAATGAGAACAAGACTATTGCCTACCTAATACCGTTGGTGTAAGGATCAAATAAACGTGTACAGTGCTTTTGTTTTGAAGTCTCACACGGGCCACTGTAGAGGCATTCTTAACTATTTGGCTTTAGTATCACACGGATTATACTATGTATAGGTAGACATCAAAATTTTAAATGATGAAACATTAATAATGCTTTGTTATTACATTTCTAATAGCATTAATTTGGTAAAATATCTCCAAAGAGGTTTCGACTTTTGTGAGGCTGTAATCCTAGTAGCTAGGAGCATGCGTTTCTACCCTAGTTCTGACACTATGTTCATTGTTTGGGCAAGTAAAATCTAAAGACACATTAAGTACTCTGCAAATGTCAGTATGCCATAGAGATGTTGGAGCAATGAGATCATGTGTAGCAATTAATGGCTGTCACATATAAAATTATTAAAATCCTGTCAATCTGTTTATCAGAATGTCTTCTGATGAAGAAAATGAACATTTTCTTAGTTTCTAAAATGTTGTGCTTAGACAGACAGAAAGGCAGACAGACAACCGCTGAGGAAGCTGAGGTCCATAGAAATTCAAGTGATTTAAGGTTCTACAAACAGGAAGTTGTGAAGCGGAGGATTGCAGGTAGGTTGTCTGACTCCATAAGCCATGCTCTTTCCACTATCTCACATAACCTTCCCACATAACCTAAAATCTTACCGCAAGGAGTCCCTGGTTTTTCAAATAGCTAACTGATTTAGGTCCTCATCAAAAATTAGCTGTCTAAATCCACCCAGAGGAGTAAACAACAAGAAAAACTATACAGTTGAACCCAGATACAAATAGCATTGCCATGAGTTTGAGACAACTGAATGAAACTGATTTGTTGGTTTTTAGCAGGTTTTGGTATGCTGTAAGGAGTCCTAGTGATGCTGTGGGTTAAGCATTGTGCTGTAAACCACAAAGGTGGAGGTTCACACCCACCAGCAACCCTACAGGAAAAGGTGAAGCTGTCTGTTCCCGGCAAGATTTGCAGTTTCAGGAATCCTGAATAGGAGTGCTATGTGTTGGAATTAACTCAAGGACAGTGGATTGGGGCACTGTCGGCTTCCCCTTTGCAGTACGATGAACAATTTAATGTGGCTCTTCTAGCCACAGTTTTTGTTACTCTCACCTAATGCCTTTTCCCCAATGGTTCTGCGTAAAAGGGGGTGAAAGCATCTGATATGATTATTTGGATCTGTTGTGCGTGATTGTTCAGATGGGTAATTGTGAATGCCAGCTTGCACACAGCTGTCAGATGAGCATCTCAGAAACGGGAAGGGAGGCTTTTACTACCAGTTACACAAAAGCCAGGAGTGGAACACAATTTTTGGACTCCAAGAACCCTATACATTGAACCTTCTTAGGAGGCAGTTGTAACAGCAGAAGAGTGGCAAAAGAGTGGCAGCAGCAGACCAAGAGCCACAGCAAAAGATAAAGCTGAGTGCCCTTGGGCAGGAGGCTGGCTTGTGGAGTGCGGTGCCTCTAGGCACCTAATTGGTGGAGCTAGGTTGCCCTTCAGGCTGAAGTTTAGGTTGGAGTGGCATGCCCTTTGAACATTTGTTTGACAGCCCTAAAAGAGCTGTGTAACATTGCACATGCAGGGTGGAGGCCAATGGAAGTAACTGAGAGGCCAATGGCTGGAGAGAAGTCTGGCCACAGACATGCTGAGAAGATACTGTCCTCTCTGAATAATTGTATCCTGAGCTTTGTAACCTATTACTTAATAAACCCCATAATTATGAGTGTTATCTACAAGTTCTGTATAGCCATATAGTTCTGAACTATCCAGACTAACTGAAAAATAGAGTGCACCTTGTTTTTCTGGGTCTCATACATTTCTGCCCACAGCAGGGTGTAGTCTTACCACTTTTATCTTGCTAGTTTTAGTGGAAAATATTTGAATTTTTCTTCTCCAACAGATTTCCAATTTACACAGGTTCCAGCTTTTGCGGGTTTTACTGTGTCTAAATGTTATGCAAACCAAGCTTGTCATACTACAAAACTAGTGAAGTAACAAAATATTTATTCTAGAGAAAAGTAGTTCATGCTAACCATCTTAGCTTTACTTAGAAAAATGTTCCCTTCACCCCACTTTGATCTGCTTTTAATAATATGCAGGAAATATATCCAAGGCCATTCTCACTGAGACCTTTAAAAACTGTGGTATTGTATGATATTGCCCTCCTTAAAAGCCATTCTGGTTTTAACAGGACAAAATTTGTTAATTAACTGCTCACATCCAGATAGATGGCCTCTTTTTTTTTCCTGCTTGACAGCATGGAAAAACTACAAAATGAAATAGAGAGCTATCATTTAGCAATTGAGAGCACACTTTGCTTATTTAACTAGGATTAAATACTGCAGGAGCAAGTTTTATGCTAAAATTAGACATAGGCACTGGTCCAAAAGCACCGCAAGTTATAATCCTGTAGAAAGTGTAGTCTGTTGGTTCAAATCAGGACACTGCAATGTGAGAACATCAATCACTTAGTCTATTTCTAGAGACCAGTATACCATGGCTATCTCTATTACAAGGCGGAAGAGTTACTCAGTCTAGAATTATTTCCTCCTAGAGTTTTATTTCCTCCCCTTTCTTTCTTATGTGGGAGTTGTGAAAATATTCTATTCCTAATGTTCCTACAGTTCCTCCCATAAAATATATGTATGTAGTAGGCAGAATGTATTAGGTGAACACTGTATACAGCATACTAAAAGAATAAAGCACACACACACACACACACACACACACACACACACACACACACACACACACCTGCCATTGAATGGACTCAGACCCAAGTGTACAGGGTTCCTGAGGCTATAAATCGTTACAGGAGCAGACAGCCTCATCTTTCTTCATAGAATGGCTGGGTTTGACTTAACTGACCTTGCAGTTTGCAGTCCAACTTTAAAGAAAGAATGCCGTGGGGGCAGCGTTTGACCTCTAACTTCACAAAGGGGAAAGAAAAGAACTACCATTATTATAGCATCAGCTGCCCAGGGCTGCTTTCTATGAGGCTGAGGCCAGCCTTGTTTCCACCCTCCAATCCTATCAATTGAGTTCTGCCTCTCAGAGGTTTAACTTTGGCTTTGCAGGCCCACATAATTTCACATTTAACAGAGAAATGTCTTAAATATTTACTATAAATTCACAGTACAAAACTGCAAGACAATGAAATGCTTTATTATTCTCAAAAACCTTGGTGTCTTGAAGAATAAAGATATAGTGTGAAACAAAGACACAAGTTCAGGGGCAGTAACTCCTGGGAACCATCTCAACTCCATTTGTTCTGCATAAACAAAGAGTCCAGGAGACCCTGGAATGGCTGCTCGCCTTAGTGCTGTCCAGGCCCTGGCTTCTATGCAGCCTGAAGGAGGGCTGCAGGCGCCCTCGTCTACGAAGAGGCTGGGAAAGACTGCTCTGGCTCCGCTCCCTCTTTGGGCATGGAGAAATAGGAAAAGGAGGGTAGAGAGATGCAGGAAGTAGGAGCAGGTTTTCATCACCCAGAAGACGAAGGATGGAGGGAAAACCAGGATGCTATTTCTTCCTTGTTTAATTCTAACTGAAGTCCTAAGTTGCAATGTCTTCAAAGGAAGAACACCAACTACTATGTGAAAAATGTACATTTCACCTGAATTTTTGTGACTTGGGCTCCCTCAAAATGACTGGGAGGGTTAGGATGTGAAAATTTTTAATAAAGGAGTCTGTTAAATGACATTATTTCCTAAACCATGATAATACCATATTGCACAGCAAAACAAAACAAAACAAATAACCCAGAAGAATTCCCAGTCAAGGTGGCATAGTGAATGAATAACTTCACCTCCATTTAGTCTGCCCAACTAAATGGCCTTTGCTTGGTTCAAAACCAAGATGAACATTTTTTGAGGACTAGAAAACAGTTGAAATGCTGACCAGTGAGCTGGGCCAAAGTCTCAGCCTATCAAGGTCTGGACCTTGAAGCAGCTAGTGGCAAGTAGAAGTTCAGCTCTTATGGGATATTGGAGCTTAAAATGTTTCACTCAATATGGTGACCAAAGCCAGTCTCAAGTCTACAAGCTAGGAGCTGGGGGAGGACTAAGGTAACCAGCCATCCTGGCTTGTCTGGGACCTCCGTTTTATCATTGAAAATCCCGAGTCCTGGGAAACCCCTCAGTGCCAGGAAAACAGTGATAGCTGGCCACGGGAGTACTCTCATGAAGGGAGGTGAATAAAACTGCTGTTGATATACTGCCTGGGGCTGTGGATTTATGGGAAGCTGTGAACACAGGAAGGCAAATGGACAAAAGAAAAATATCACCACAGCAACTGAGCTGAGCTACCAGCTGGCTCAGTTATTGGATTGGCCACATTCCCAATATCACTGTGGAACAGGAGTCCTTTAAATCATTTTAAGATCTGGTTCTGGAACTGGCTGTAGGGTTCGGGCACGGGATAGGGGCAGATGAAAATATCTGTCAAATTTGGATATGGAGTTGGAAAAAGATGAAAACAAAATTACTTTCTGCTTGAAGTAATTATACAAATCAAAATTCCAAAACTTTATCAAGAAGAGAATGCAAAACAAAGACAGTCGGGTAATGATGAAGTAACTTCCTTGTTATGAAAATATGTTAAAAAGACAAAATATAGAAAATACTATTTTCAGAAGTTAGCCCCAAAGTAGCAGCATGGGATTATGAGCCCTGGTGGGGGGCGCACAAAAACAAAACAAAACAAAATATAACGAATGAGGTGAGTCCCCAAAGTACCCCAGCTTCCTGTGTAAGTAATTAATTACTAGTGCACTTGATGCCAAGTAAATCTCTGTGTTCTAGCCGTCTTTCATGGTTGCAGCAGTATATTGTCAGGGAACTGCCAGAAATTCAAGGTGGATTCAAAAGAGGATGTGGACTGAGGAACACCACTATTGATGTCAGATGGATCTTGGCTGAAAGACTATACCCAAAAAATGTTTACCTGTGTGAAAGGTGTGCTCCAAGATTGTATCCTTATGCTACACTTATTCAATCCGTATACTATGGAGAAGAATGAAGCATCAGGATTGGAGGAAGACTCATTCGAACTGGAGCTATGCAGTTAACACAACTTAGTTGAAAGTGAAGAGGACCTGGAGCTCTTACTGATGGAGATCAAGGACTACCCAGCAGCAGAGCAGAAGGGTAGAAGGAACTCTGGTGGCTCAGCGCTCAGCTGTGAGGCAAAGATTGGTTTGAACCCACCCCAAGGTGCCACCGGAGAATGACCTGGTGTTCTGCTCCCTAATAATAACACAGACTGTCCCATAGAGCAGTTCTTTGTCACTTGGGTTGCTGTGAGTCAAAAATTGTCTAGATAACACCTAGCAATAACAGTGCAGGGAGATTCACCTCAGAACTGGATAGCTGATTGTGAATGGAATGTAGGCAGATTTGTAGCATTCTTGTACTTTTACAGAAACGAGAATGAAGTTCTCTTTTGAATTCTTTATTACAAGACTACCTTCAAAACAGAATTAGTACATTATAAATGTAAATGCACTTATATGCATTTTCCATTTGTCCTAAGATTATAGCTGAACGAGAAACTTTCAAGATGAAATTAATGTCATAGATGGAAAGATACTTATTATGCCACAAACCAAGAAAACCAACTCATTGCCATTGAGTTGAGATATTTTTTTAAATGCCAGGAAGCTTTCTAATGATCACCTAACAAAAAAAAGCTTTTTCACAGCCTGAAGGTATTGTCTGATAATATCAAATAAATAAAGGTACTAAGCTATAGATCAAAATGATAAATCTACATAACCAATCAGGTAACAATGAGGCGATCACTTTGTTTTCAGCTCATACTATCTATATCTTGAAATTTCATAATTCCCCATGCTTCATTATTTATTCTAAATTTGTCTTTTTGTCCACTGATACAACCCAGAAGAACAGAAAAGCAGTTTTGGTGGGTTTTATTTGGATTTTTAACAGTTTTATCGCCATGATATTCATAGATCATACAATTCAGGAGTTCAATCATATTTTAAAAAGTGGTACAATCAACACCACAATCAATTTTAGCACATTTTCTTGATGTTTTCTGTGACAGGACCAGTATGTTGATTCTCCTTAAACATCTTATGCTCCTAAAACTGTGAGGAGGGAAATGCCTATCTAAACAACATTTTGGACTAGGTTTAAATAAAGATAAGTAAATATTTCTGTTTAAATCTCTTATGACTGCCTCACATCACAAATCTCCCCATTTAGGACAGGTACTTGAAGATGGGCAACTCCAGTATCACGTGGGTCTCTTTACAATGAACACATTTCTATGTGTGTGGGATGGTAAGATTGTTATTTAAGAAAATAAGGTATAAAAAAAAAAAAGAAAAGGTCATTTCCCATAAATAATTATGGGTATAAGCTCATGTATAGGTATAAGCTTCTAAGAACAAAACAAAAGCATTAGGAATAGTCAAAACTATTTAGAGATTAAACACACTGTATTTTGGGGGGATAATGAAGGAAATTAGCCAAACAAACCCACGGGCTCCTAGAAAACGTTAAGGTTCTGAAAAGGCTGCTATGATTACGATGAGTGGCAGTGGAGTTAAAACTCGGGCAGACTGGTCTGTTCTGCTTAGTTCCAAGATTGGGGTTTGAATGGATTTAGGTAGTTTTTCCCTCTTAAGCAAGACCCACTTGCCATTCTCAGGTAGGTCTGGCTTTTTCCAAATGGGTGTTTACATATTGGCTGAAAGTGAATGACAAAAATGGGTCAGATTCATTTCTACGCATGGTCGGGGTCCAGGAGCCTATGCACGTCATGACAGTCTTGTCCTCTGGAGCGTTCTCTCTCGAGGTTAGGTGTACATACACAAGAGATACAGAAGGTACACAGAAGAGAAACTTAAAATAAGAAAATTTCAGTTCTAATGCCTCTGGTAAGATATTCCTAGTGCATTTAAAAATAGTATCTAAAGTAAGCTTTTTGTTTCAGTCATAGATTTGTAGTCATCTCAGCAATGCTTGCCTCACATTTGCACATATTAGTGCAGGTTGACTGCACTGCTGCTATACTCCAAATTTCATTCTACTTCCATTAACCACACTCAAAGTGTCCAAGGATTTCTGTGTGGAGAGGACAAGGAAGGAAAGACTCTTGGATTGACAGTGGCTGCAACAACGGGCTCAGACCTAACACCTATAAGGGTGGTGCAGGACTGGGCAGTGCTTTGCTCTGTGTACATCGGGCACCATGAGTCAGAGCTGAGTCGTGGCACCCCACAACAACGGCAAAATGAAACCCTTATTAGCAACACTAATATTAAACAGAAGCTAAAATGATGGGAAATTCAGTCATTGTAAATATATAATTTCTCTTGAGTGGAGCTTGTCAAGACTTTTCCTCAGGAAAACCAAGTCTGTATTTGCCTCTGCCTGTTTTTGAGCACTCTGTCAATGTGCCTTATGGAGGGCTTCTTAAAGTCCACTACAAATATTTGTGGGTAGGGTACATACATGCTTACCAATCATGTTTAACTGTCCATTCAATACTAATGTATATAAATTAAGTACTGAATACATCTTTGTCAAATTGATGAACAATTCCATAGAATGAAGTTTAAACATGATGACTTCAAAATTTCTTATCAGACCTAAAATTCTAAGATTTCTATGTTTCAACCTGAACTGACAGAATTTAAGAATTCCTACCAATGTTTATGTTAAGATAAAAAAGTTGATCATCTAATCATTGTAGGGTGCTCATCCTTTTCCTGCATTATATTGATGAATTCAGACTCAGATTGAAGCTTTTACAAGTAAAATCCTGTTAGTTATTCTAGATCACTGCTATCCAATAGAGATATAACACAGCTGGTAGGTGCCAAACAAAAAAAAACACAAACCAAAGATTTTAAATTCTCTAGTAGACACATTAGAACAGTAAAAATAAATAGGTAGGATTAATTTTAATACTAGGTTTTTTTCTTAATCATTTTATTGGGGGCTCTTATAGTTCTTATAATGTCCCATACATCAATTTTAACAAGCATATTTGTACATATGTTGCCATCATCATTTTCTAAACATTTACTTTCGATTTGAGCCCTTGTTATCAGCTCCTCTTCCCTACCTTCCCTCCCCCACACCCTCATGATTCCTTGATAAATGACAAATTATTATTATTTTCACCTTACACCAAACGCTAACTCCCTTCACCCACATTTCTGTAGTTCATCCCCCTGGATGGTGGTGGTGGGGTGTTATGCGTCAATCATTGCGATTGGTTCCTCCACCTTCCCTGCCACCCTCCTGGATGGCTACTCCCAATTCTGTTCCTGAAGGGTTTGTCTGACCTGGATTCCATGTGTCGTGAACTCTTTTTATCTGCACCAGTGCACATGCTCTGATCTAGCCAGAACTGAAAGGCAGGACTAGAGTTATGATAGTGGGGGTGGGAGGGGTGGTGAGGAAGCCTCAAAGAACTAAAGGAATATTGTATGTTTCATCGATGCTACACTGTGCCCTGGCTGACTCATCCCTTCCTTGTGAACCTTCTGTGAGGGGATGTCAGATAGTCTACAGATGGGTTTTAGATCTCAGCTCCAACCCCACTCATTCTCAACAATATGGGTTTGTTTGGGGTTTTTGGGGGGGGGTGGTCCTTCTGTTGCCTGTGGCCTGATCCCGTCGACATCTCATGATTTTTTTATTATTAAATAATCATTTTATTGGGGGCTCATACAACTCATCACAATCTGTACATACGTCATTTGTGTCCAGCACAT
>NW_022107431.1:41888105-41901167 GCF_000313985.2 Echinops telfairi | reverse complement strand
GGGGAGGGAGGGGAAAATGAGGAGCTGATGCCAGGGGCTTAGGTGGAGAGTAAATGTTTTGAGAATGATGAGGGCAATGAATGTACAAATATGCTTTACACAATTGATGTATGTATGGATTGTGATAAGGGTTGTATGAGCCCCTAATAAAATGATTAAACCCCCCCAAAAAAATGATTTAAAAAAAAATAAAAGGAAGGTGAGCATTACAGAATGCCAGGTTGTTAGAACAAAGTGTTCTTGTATTGAGGGTGGGCTTGAACAGAGGCCCACAGTCCGTCTACTTCCCCAGTATATTGCCAAATAAATATATGTAACTAGGCCAATACCTCTGTTTTTATGAATTAATATATTTACATAAGTGCACACTTATGTTTATACCTGTATCCATAGCTTTGCTTCCTAGATATTTCCTGTTTCCTTTTCCTTTCCTTCTGCCCCACCATCACACTCACCTTTCTTCTGCCTCTTAGTAATTCCTCTCAGCTAGACTGCTGTTGCTCCAACACCCCCAGGATCTCTCCGTCCTCGATGTTGATTTTAATTCCCTAGTTGTTCCCGTCTATGGCGTTACTTGCTCATGGCCCCTTTCCCTGGCCTCCTCCTCCCCCTAAGTCCCTCTGGAACCACTGGTCCCGTTGCTTTCTCCTCAGGCTTGCTTCCCATGCCTATCTTATATAGGTAGCCAAAACAACAATAACAGAGACCAAACAAAAGATTGGATAAAAAAGAAAAAAACTAGCAAAAAAAGAAAAAGCATATATACTTCCAGGTCTGTCCGCTGACCTTTATGACTGTCTCCCCACTGGTCCAGGGTGGGGGGGTTCCAGGAATTTCCCCTCCTAGCCTGAAGTCTATTTTGGGGGTTCCTCATGGTTTTTGTGGATTTGCTCGGATTGCTGATCTGTTATGTTACCTTTTTGGTTTGCCCCATTGTGGGGGTGGTCAAAGCATACTCACTCCCCGCTGTGTGTCCCCAGTATTGTCCTCTGTTGAGGTGTGCTCAAGTGAGGGGACATCATGTCTTGAGCTGTTGTCGGCCCTACAGTCCTCTCTGTGCCTTACCAGCTCCATGCAGGGACTTCATCCTTAGGGCTTGGTGTGCCAGTAAGGGGTCTAGTCCCTCACTTTTTCCTTCTTGGTTTGCTTCTGTATAGGGAAGGTCACCCCTCTCCCCAACCTGTAGGTCTAGTGTTGTGCTCTGTAGCACATACTTCTAGGGAGTGGTTGATAGTGGTGGTGTCAGTTTGGCTCTGATTGGGGCCAGCCCTGTGGACCTCTCTGTTCATGAGTTAATACTAGTTTTAACAGAAGATGTAAAACATTATCATTGGAACATTTAACATTATAAAATAATTACATAGGTGGGGCTTAAGTCTCTGAAATTCAGTACAGAAATTACACATACAGTACATTTCAATTCAGAGTGGCCACACTGCAAGTGTGACTAGTTTGTGGCGGACACAGTGAGAGCCGTTTTAGAGCCTGCTACTCAAAGTGTGATCCTTGGACCAGTAGCAGTGGAGTTTGTTAGAAATACAAATTCTCAGGTCCAATTCCAGATCTAATGAATCAGAATGATCTGTATTTAATAAGAACTCTGGGCGATTTATATGGACATTAAGCCTGAGAAGCACTGTTTAGAGGGAGTACCCAAATTCTATTTCCAGTAAAATTTTCAGTGTTTTAAATAATGTTCACATTTATAACTTGCATTCTTTTTATGACTCAATGTGCTTTCTGGTGTTTTTGTTTTTAATAACTTTTTTCCTAATTACAAATGTAGAATTTGTTTAATGTACAAAATTAGAAAATGTGAAAAATGTCAATGACAGTTGTTTTCTCTGACTAGTGGGACTATGAGTGTCTCTACACTCATAGTCCCACTAGTCAGAGATAACAACTGTCATTGACATTGGGGGTTGTAGTCTTCTAGTCTGTGACATGAGGATGGTGTCCTTGAGGATGCAGGTGTCTCTAAATTAGGCCATGGCATTTCAATTGCCTGATACATATATGAAAGGGGAACAGTAAATTAGGAGGACCAAAGAACTTGTGCCTTTGAATTAAGATGTTGATGAAACATATTAACTATACCATGGCCTGCCAGAAGAATGAACAGATCTATGTTAGAAGTACAGTCAGAATGCTCCTTGAGGGGAGGATGGTAAGACTTGTCTCAACATGTAATCGGGAGTGACCAGTCCCTGGGGAAGGATAGCATGCTTGGTAAAGGGTTAGTGAAAGCGAAGATCCTCAACCAGATGCACTGACACAATGGCTACAACAATGGGCTCAAGCATAGGAACTGTTGTGAGGATGGGGCCATGACCGGGCAGTATTTCATTCTGTTGTACATAGGGTTGCTGTAAGGTGGAACCGACTAGAAGGCACCTAACAATTTTTATAAGTAAACTTAAAATACCTTTTAAAGTATACGTTTCTGGATTTTGATGCGTGCATACAATGGTGTAACTACCATCACAATCAAGATAATCATTATCAAAAATGTCCTTGTGGTCCTTTGTAGTGAACCCTTCCCTCGAAATACCAACAAGCAATATCTATTTTGAGTCTGGCTTCTTTCATTTACATTATGCATTTGGGACACATTCATATTGTTGCATATCATTGGCAGTTTGGTTCTTTTGATTGCACAAGGTGGGCACCAAACAACAGCATTCTATTTTATCTATATACACTGTATGGATGCTTGGTTAGCCATTCGCCAAGTGAAAGCACATGGAATGTTTCCAGTTTTTGGTGATTATGAATAAAGTTGCTATGAACATTTACTTTCAGATTTTGAGTAAATACCAAGGAGTGGAATTGCTGTTAGAAATTCATTTGTAATTGCTGTATTGTGCTTTAGGTCTTGAATGTATTAGAATATATCCAAGTATTCATTTAATTGACAAAAGTGACTATTTATGGATTGTATTACCCAAGGAGAGAATTGTGAATGAGCATTGGTCATCGAGCCCTGATGGTGTAGTGGGTTACATGTTGGGTTGCTAATCACAAGGTAAGCAGTTCGAAACCACCAGCTGCTCCTATAGAGAAAGATGATGCTTTCTGTTCCCCTAAAGATTTACAGCCTCAAAAAACCAACAGGGGCAAGCCTACCCTGTCCTTCCTACAGGGTTGTTATGTCAGAATCAATATGATAGTATTAAGAACATGGGTCAGTATTGTTTCCAATCCTTATGGAGTTTGTTTTTAACCATTATGGAGACTTTTAAATGATTTCCAATGACTCTAATTATAAATGAGGTTTTTAAAAACATTGATCACCATTACCATCTGTTATATGCCCAACATTTTCTAAGAGTTTTCATGGGTAAAATGAAGTTCGAGATTTGGTTGGGAGAATTACCTTCATCTTTAACTGCATCACTACGTTGAAGAAGGGAAGTGAGCAGAACCAAGCCCCAGGTAGTTTTGCAGGCTGATTCTAAGCCAATGTGGAACATGTGGGCACATCTTTCACATTCCTAGGCCAATGGCTCTCAAATTGTAGTGTTCATTAGAAGCACCTATAGGACCTACTAAAAGGTCAATTCCTGGATCCCATTTCAGAATTTCTGTTTTAGTAGGTGTGGGAGGGGGGCTACCCACCAGCATTGCCATCAGATCGCCGGGGAGTCCAGAGATGTTGTGTACTCAACACACAGCAGGCTCCTCTATCTGCTACAGAGTATGGAACAGACAGGAAGCTGGGGTGCATCGTGCTGCAGTACCTTTAGCAGCCTGACTCTGAGTATGACTGAGTCTCCGTATGAAGGATACTGACATTATTCCCTCTGGAAAATAAAACCTGCTAGTTTTATGGGCTTGCTGTCAAGTGACTCAGAGGGATACACATTCTCTGGAGAGGATGTAAGATTTGAGCCTGTATTAGCTGACAAGGTTACAGCCACACCATTTTAACATGTGAAGACTTAGAGGATCTAGGATGAGTGGATTCTAACTGTTCACAGTATGGGACTATTAGAGTTAGATATAATAGGGCTGTTTAGTTCAATCATTCACTTTATAGATTATAGTAGGAGGTTAAAGTATCTGCTCAGGATCACAAACATATTTACAGATACTAACTCGGAGCTGGCCTTTTAAAGTTACTGTACACTTTCTGAATCCTACTCCTATTGTTCTATCCATAAAAACTTGCTGTGATTTAAAAAAAAGCAGCAGCATATATTGAGTTCTAGTGGCACTAGTAGGTGTTGAACTGCTGACTGCAAGGCTGTTGGTTTGAATCCACCAACTGCTCCTTGGTACACAGATGAGGGTGTCTGCTCCTATGAAGATTCACTGCCTCTGAAACCCTCTATCGGGTCGATGTTACTCAGTGGCAATGGGCATGTGCTGTGTGTACAGAGGAGATGTGGACTAACACAGTTCTGTGCCTCTCAGGTCTTGTTTTGAGAAGGGCCTGGAAAAGTAGGAAGAGGAAGAGTAATACAGTTTGGCATGATAAAAGCTGGGACTCATTTTTCTGCTCTCTGCTTTTTTTCTGTCATTCCCAGGTACTCTAAAAGGTTAATATCACTTATAGGTTCATTGTAAGCACCAGCTGAACAATGTAACATTTGCTTATTGGCAATTTAGTAACTATGCTTGTATTTTAATTTTCTGCTTTAACTTCTAGGAATGTTTTCTAATTTTCAGACATGTCTTGGCCCATAAAATAAATTCCCCTTTATATCAGAAGCTTAATCAAGAAAAAAAAAAATCATAAGCCCACTATTTAAGTCTCTAAAATGTTTTTGTCTTATAAAGATGTGTTTTTTAAAAGCAAAATCAAACAATAACAATTCTATCAGCAAACATGCCCATAGTCAATGAGAGAAAGTTTTGCCATTCTTGCTTCTAAGACGTATTCTGGCTGTACTTCTTCCAAGACAAATTTGATTGTTCTTCAGGAAGTCCAGGGTACTTTCAATATTCTTCACCAATAACATAATCCACATGTACTCATTCTACATTCTACTTCCGTGTCTTAATTCTTTGTCCAACTTCCTCATGCACATAAGTGACTGAAAACACCATTGCTTGGGTCAGGTGACATCCTGGCTCGTCAACACTTTAAAGAGTTCTTACGCAGCAGATTCATCCAATGCAATGCATCATTTGGTTTCCTGGATGCTGCTTCCATGAGCACGGATTATCAATCTCAGGAAAAGGCAATCTCTGACAACTTCAGGCTTTTCTCTGTTTCTCATGATGTTACCTATTGTTCCAGTTATGAGGATTTTTCTTTTATTTACATCGAGTTACAATCCATGCTGCACTCTGAATTTCACCAGCAAGTGCTTCAAGCCCTCCTAGCTTTCAGAAAGCAGAGTGGTGTCACCTGCATATCACATTGTTAAGAAGCCTTACCCCAATCCGTGATGGCACCTACCAGCAGCAGGTTTTCTTCATATGGTCTCGCCGAGATTTTCTTCATATAGTCTAGCTTCTTGGATTATTTGCTTAGCGGCACAGCTTGGATAGGTATGATGAAAGGATACCACCCTGATGAACTCCTTTGTTATTTTAAAACACACTGTAGTCCCTTGTTCTGCTGTGACTACTGCCACTTGTTGCATGTACAGCTTCTCCATGAGCACAATGAAGTGTTCTGGAATTCCCATTCTTCTCAATATTAGCTAAAGTATGCTATGGTCCACACGAATAGCCAATAAAACAAATTAAATACCCACACCCACCCCACCCCCCAAAAAAGAAAAACCTCTAGCAGCGGAGAGATAGTGATAACCAATTTCAATATAAAATACATGCTCCCTAACCCCAGGCACTGTCTTCTCTGAGTTCTTAACATCTTTTTGAGAGAATTCATAGTTCCCACTGCAGGAGTTCTGGACTTCTCTACGGCCATTCAGAGGAGAGGGGAACACAGCTGGTGGAGGTCTCTAGCATTCCAGTGCAAATGAGAATTTGTCTCATTGCTGTTAGCAGACAATGAATTGGCCTTCAACTCAGGAGGACTCTATACACAATGGAATTGGATTTGTGATCCATGGGATTTTCACTGCCTGGATTTCACCAAGCCTTTCTCCCTAGTCTGCCTTAATCTGGAAGTTTCATGGGAAAGCTGTTCAGTAACAGCAACATACAAGCCTCCATTGACAAACTATTTGAGGTGTACTGGCTTAATATTGAAGCAGGTCTCCCACATGGAAGGCAAGAATTCTACCATTGAACCATCACTATTCTCTATTTTTCTCATTAAAATGATATTTAAAATGGTAGATAGGTTTCCCCTAACTATGAATTAGGTACCTGGGAGTTGACCCAAAACCATCTGTCATACAGGTTGGAAAGTGGTCAGATATTTTTTGAAAATCTGATTAAACAAATTTTTTCAAATGTACAATAAGGAACAAGCATTTCTTGAGTTCCTGACCATCTGTGCACAAATAAAAGCACTAACTGAACTAACTTATCATTTAATTCTCAAATGGAACTTGGGGTCTGACAGGTCATTTGCTTTATTTTTAGATATGTTTAAAAAGTTTCATAATAGAAAGGCTTAAAACAAGCAAACAAACAAGCACAAATTTCAAAAGCAAACCCAGGGCCAAATCAGGAGATAAAGTTGAAAATACAAAATAATATTATAAGAGGCCTAATAATAAGAACTAAAAACTTGAATTTTTAATTGTGTCCATAGCATCGATTAAAAAGGAAAACTTACCAAAATGGTGAATACGTTTGAAATGCTCAACCTGTTTGGACTCTTTCAAAATCCCGCATCACTGTTGCTTATGGTCAGATTAGCATTCACATGTGAAAGGATGGCATTAAAAACCATTACACCCCATAAAAATCAAACTGAATTGATGCAGATACTAAATTTGGTTCTTTATAAGGCTCTTAAGATAATTATTTAGTTCTATGTTTTTTACTGTTTTAATCTTAATTCTAAGATACTTTATCATTTTATTCAACTATCAATTAGCACTTTCCGAAGTATATGAGCAAAATAAATATCCACACTAATTTTTAAAATATGATGTCTTAACTGCCCATCTGTTTGATTTTCCATTTTAAAGTATTCTAGAAATCTGTCATTAATGTAAAAAATAGAAACTTAAATTCATCTTTTTAAACATCCCTGTTTAGTATTATATTTAGTTTTTAAGTTGTACCTAATAAAGGCTATTAAACATCCAAATATGTAATTTTAATAAATTAAGAGTTAAAATATTTATATTTTAGATATATGTCAGTTAATAGTTCTAGAACATAATTTCATCTTTCATAATTAAAAATTCTGCAACACCATGATATAAGAGAGCTATAATTATATCAAACAAAAATTATAAATGAAATATGATATGCCTTCTATGTACCTATAAGTTTTACAGAATAGTATTACAAGAGGTGTCCTTAGAGAAAAAGGAGAATGAGACCCTATAAAGGTAGTGAAAGGCAGGGAAGATATTTTCCGTTACCTTCTACCATGCAGGCATTCACTGCACTATTCTTTAAACAGAAAAAGAAGTTTCGTCAAGAGCAAATCCTACCTCAGATGTCCCCTTACCCTCTTGATACAGAATGCTGTGTTTGTGTAGAATAAGATTACACTAGCAAGACTGTGAACACATGTGATTTACTCAGTGATCCTATTTTGCTTCCTTTTAAAGATAAAGAATGCATTTAAGTCAATTGTGTATGAGACTGTAATTCCTTACAAGGCGCCATTCAAACAGAATAATGTTATTTTAAGGCAATAAGAGCACAGGCATTTCCTCAGTCTTCATTTTCTTTCTAAATTATATCAATTAATACTTTTATTTATGTTAAAGGAGAAAAATATCAACATGAGTAATTACTTTAAGATAGTTTTAATACTTCTTTGTATAAGCAAAACTTTCCCATAAGCATTCACTTTTCAGAAATCACTATATAAGAAACACATTACAAAATGTTGTGTAAGATGGAAGAAACAAGTATAACAAAGTCAACTCCATCCCAAGTGCTCCTAGTGGGAGGCCCGATCAAGGTGCAGATCTCATGAAAACAAGCTGCTCACGTTCCCCGAACCACAATCCCCAGGGAAAAAATCTTGTCCTCTTTAACTTGCTGGGTGGCAGAGCCCGTAGGAATTATTCAAACTATGAAAATCCAAAAGCATGATCACCTAGGGGGAAAATGAGGAGACAGACATGACTTGAGCAGGATAATTATTTTCTTGTAACAACACTAAAGAAAACAACCTTAAATATGAAGGTTGCACAAACTACAACTTCGAGGGTAAGATAACTGTGCATTCAGTTAACACAGCAAAGGAGGAAAATATACCATGTACGTTTGCCATCTTCTTCTTTAACTTAATAGTCTCTAAGGCACTAAAGTTTATTGATTACAGATACATCTAAAAGGTACTTAAAATAAAATACAGGAAACATTTACTGGTGGCTTACTATATGCCAAACACACTTTACCTACTTCACATGATTTATTTCAATCATTCCTCATAATAACCTTAAAAGGTAAAAAATCATATTAGTGATGCTTTACAAATAAAGAACTGAAGCTTAAAGAAGTTAAATTACTTGACCAAGATAATACAACCAGAATTCGAATCCAGATACTTTTCTCCCAAGCTCTTGCTCTTTATTTCGTTCCAGTTCTATAATGGGACATTGGATCTTGAACCAAATGATCACACAGCACCATTCCTTCAAAGATTGTAAATTGCTAGACTCTGTCCCTCCCATTCACCTTCTGGTCGGTTGCTTCCCTTTGCACCCTGGATCCTACTCATTTCAACTAGCCCCAGAGTCCCTGCCTTGTGTGTTGAAGGTGACCACCTCCACCCTTCACCAGCAGTCAATCATTACTGCTAATTCCCTCTAAGAAAAATTCATGCTGCTAGTTTCCGAAGTGGGTCTCTGCTACTGCTCAAGACCCCTTTCATGAACACCTCACAGCATTCACGACAGCGGTTCCAAACCTTTCTCAGGATTAAATCCCAAAATATACTCATATACATCTTTGTAGATTACCTTTCTATAGATGTCAATTTAAAAATTCATCCAAATAAAACATCCAGATAAAACATGGGGACAAAGTTGAATTTGAAATTTTTTTTTAATAACCTATGGACTTGAGTCTTTTTTTGGGGGGTGGGGGAGGTACATAATGCACATATCATAGAATTAAATAGTTCAATCATATTAGGAAGAGTTGTACAATCATTACCATAATTTTAGAACATTTTCTTCTTTCTTGTACTCATTTTTATTAGCTCCCCATTTCCCCCAACTCTCCCTGTTATACCCCCAAGAAACCATTGAATCAGTTACTGTCTCTATAGATTTACTTATTCCTTCACTTGTTTATACAGAAAAATACACAAAACAAATAAAAAACCTAACAATAACAAAGTAAAATAGAGAAAAATCCCCATCACAAAAAAGTATAGAAGAAATTAAAAACTAAAACAAATTTAAGGTGGGGCAAATGGTAGCTCAAAGGATAAAGTGTTAAATTTTAACCTAACTGCATCTGCAATAATCCACTTTCCAGGGCACTCTGTAAGAGAGCAAGGTTACTCATAGTTCTTGTAAAAGGTCCGAGGGAATTCACTGGAGGCTTCATCTATGTGTATTGCCCCTTCACTTTTGTTTTTTAAACTTAAGCAACTTTAAAATGGGTCAAAAGGAAGATCAAGTGATATTACATTTTAATCTAACCATTCTGCCATTATCAACTTTATAATGCTCTCTCATGGTTTCTATCCTACCCCATCTTTAAAGTCTAGGCAGCGGTTGTCAAACTGTGGGTCACAACCCCTTTGGAGGTCGAATGACCCTTTCATATAGGGGTCTCCCGATTCGTAACAGTAGCAAAATGACAGTTATGAAGTAGCAACAAAAATGATTTTGTGGTCGGGGTGTGACCACAACATGAGGAACTGTGTTAAAGGGTCATGGCATTAGGAAGGTTGAGAACCACTGGTCAAGTGTAAGATGTCATCTGTCAGTGTTCTGAAATCTTTTCAAATCCACGATCCATTACCCCAGGCACTAATCAAGAATGTCTCCCCCTCACCCTTACCCTTAACTCTCAGATTAAAAATTTCTCTATTTAAAGCCTTTCTCAATTACTGTCTTATTTCTCTTCATTTTGTTATTTTTTAATCATTGTACTGGGTGCTCATAAAACTCTTATCACAATCCATATATACATCAATTGTGTACAGCACATTTGCTCATTCGATAACCTCATCATTCTCAAAACATTTGCTCTCCACTTAAGCCCCTGGCATCAGCTCCTAATTTACTCCCCTCCCTCATGAACCCTTCATAATTTATAAATTATTATTTTGTCATATCTTACACTGTCTGATGTCTCCCTTCACCCACTTTTCTGTTGTCTGTCCCGCAGGGAGGAGGCTATATATAGATCCTTGTAATCGGTTCCCCCTTTCTACCCCACCCTCCCGGTATCACCACTCTCACCACTGGTCCTGAAGGATCATCCGTCCTGGATTCCCTGTGTTTCCAGTTCCTATCTGTACCAGTGTACATCCTCTTGCTGGTCTTACTGGATTTGTAAGATAGAATTGGGATCATGATAGTGGGGGAGGGGTGGGTGGCTGGGGAGGAAGCATTTAGGAACTAGAGGAAAGTTGTATGTTTCATCGTTGCTACACTGCACCGACTGGCTTGTCTCCTCCCCGTGACCCTTCTGTAAGGGGATGTCCAGTTGCCTATAGATGGGCTTTGCCTCCTCACTCCGCACTCCCCCTCCTTCACAATGATATAATTTTTTGTTCTTTGATGCCTAATGCCTCATCCCTTTGACACCTCGTGATCACACAGGCTGGTGTGTTTCTTCCATGTGGGCTTTGTTGCTTCTGAGCTAGATGGCCGCTTGTTTATCTTCACGCCTTTGAGACTCTAGACACTGTATATTTTGATAGCCAGGCACCATCAGCTTTCTTCACCACATTTGCTTATGCACCTGCTTTGTCTTCAGCAATTGTGTTGGGAAGGTGAGCATCATAGAATGCCGGTTTAATAGAGCAAAGTATTCTTACATTGAGGGAGTACTTGAGTGGAGGCCCAATGTCCATCTGCTACCTTAAATATATGCACATAAGTCTATTTCCCCATCCTCATATATTTACATATGTACATGCCTGTATTTAGACTCTATAAATGCCCTTTGCCTCCTAGCTCTTTCCTCTGTTTCCTTTGACTTTCCTCTTGTCACACAATCATGCTCAGCCTTCATTTGGGTTTCAGTAATTCATCTCAGTTACATTACCCTTGGTCACGCCCTACCAGGCCTCCTACACCCTCCTCACCACTGAATTGGACCACTTGTTGTTCCCTTGTCCCTGGGGTTGTTAAAACCACTTCTTCCCCCCCCCCCCTCCTATGTCCCCCCAGAACTGTTGGTTCCGTTATTTTCTCCTCCAGAGTATTCATCCAGCCTATCTTATTTAGACAGATCTGCGGAGATAATAACATGCACAAAAATAAGACAGAGCAAAACCAAGCAACAAAAGAAAACAAAACAACAAAAAGCCAATGACAAAACAAAACAAAAAAACCCACAACACAACAAAAAAGAAAAGCTTGTAGTTAGTTCAAGGACTGTTTCTTGGCCTTTAGGAGTGTTTTCCGGTCAAGTCTGATGGGGTGCCAAGCCCTGGCCCCAAAGTCTATTTTAGGTATTCCTTGGGGACTTTGTTGCTCTGTTCCCCTTGCTGTTCTGTTGCACGCCCTTAGTGTTTTGCTTTCTGTGTCTCCAGTGTTGTCCCCTGTAGGATTGTGGGTCAGTGAGGGATGTTGTGTCTCATAGTAGGGCCGGCCATATGGTCTTCTCTGTGGATTGGCTGCTCTGAGTGGGAATATTGTCGTCAAGACTTGGTGGGCCAGGATTTGCTCCACTGTCTCCCCCTTCATTTGCTCCCGTGTGCTCTGATAAGACATGTCCCTGTCCCTTAGCTGCAGCTTCAGTGCTGTCCTCTGAAATAAATTCTTCTGGGGGAGGGGCATCTTATTTGTACATATAACATCCTAAGAATTAAGTTCCATATATACTCGTGTATAAGCCATTTTCCAGCACATTTTTAATGCAGTTTTTGTGATAAAATTAGGTGCCTTGGCTGATATTTGGGTCAGCTTATGCGCGAGTATATGTGATATGTACTTGTATTACTTGCCTACCTAAAGGAGTTTTCTGTAGCTTATTAATCGTTTGTATGCTCCAGAAACTACTCTAGTACTTTATACATAGGGTGATGAAGAAGGCTTGTTGAAGGGATGGGATAAATGGATGTTTATACTATAAAACTAGTGTTTAGGCCTGCTTCCAGTGGTTGTGCCAGTGGTTCCTAGCTGCCAGTCAGAGGGAATAAATGTTCACAGCTAGGAACTGGAGGGTGAGCCGAAGGCAGCACAGAAGTCAAATGCCAGGAAGCAAACATAAGCATAAGTCAGAAAGGCTGAAGTCAGACCATTAGATGAAATACAGAGATGAAGTACAGAAGAATCAGGTGGAGACAGACTGGAAGCAGTTTAATGATAAGTTGACGGGGACCTGGGATGGAGGACTATTAGGGCCTTGTGCATACTACTTATCTGTGAGTAGATTGTTGGGAAAAGGGAGTTGCCCAAGGACCAGAAGCAGGAGTGGCAGTCAGTTATCATTTAGAGCAGAGAAACACATACATGGAATTAAAAATTATATAGCAGCAAATGCTGAGAAATTAAATAGACCTGGCTTTGAGAGGTAAATTTAATCCAAGTTTTATTGTCGTGCTTATTCCCTGCCACCTTGTATTTATTTTATTTCACATACTTGCACAAGTGCAAAACATGGGGGGGGGTTTGGTTTCGTTATGGGTAGAGAAAAATGTATCTTAAGATATATTATAGTACTTAATACCAAATGGGAAAACTCAGACTTTCTTTTGTTAACATTTTTAGATTATCATTGGAAAAGTGGTATAAGGACATGCTAACTAATTGTCTTTGGTTTTTCTACATGAACTGTTCATAGACTGAAAAGTTCTAAGAGTATTTCAATAAG
>NW_022107431.1:41870339-41888005 GCF_000313985.2 Echinops telfairi | reverse complement strand
AAAGGGGGGGGGGAAATCCTACATCTTATTTGTAGTACATAATTTATGACAGAATCCTAGAGAGTTTAATTCCTACAGCTATCTTGCCCAATAAAGCATTTATTTCTTGTCAATCTGAGCAGTATGGTTGAGCACTGAGCCACAGCTGAGCAGTGTTTCCTAGTACTACTTAGCAGCGAGTGTTGTGGCAAAGACTAATGTCTACATGAAAAATACCACAAAACTAACTTTAAATCCTATTGTAAATCTGCAGTAGCCCTTGGTATGGAGTGTAAAATAAATTTTGTTATCTTGAATTATGTGAAATGCTAAATAAAGTACAGATTTAAGACCTCTATTATTTTCCCTGATTTTACTGATGACGGATAAACTCCTGCATTAGTTTCTTTAAAAGTGAAAATATTTGGCAGGCAACATAGAACAGCAGTTCTCAACCTGTGGGTCGTGACCCCTCTGGGGGTCGAACGACCCTTTCACAGAGGTCTTCTGATTCATAACAGTAGCAAAATGACAGTTATGAAGCAGCAATGAAAATTGTTTTATGGATGGGGGTCATCATATGAGGAACAGTACTAAAGGGGCTGTGGCATTAGGAAGGTTGAGAACCACTGACACAGATGAATAGGAAGATTGCTTATCAAGGAGCTAAGAGACTTTGATCCACTCATCCCTTGGGCAAGTCACTTCATCTAAGTCTCCAGTTCCTCATTAAAGACTTGAATGATTTCCGTGGTTCTTGACAGTAAAGACAGTAACAGAATTGCCCAATGACATTCTGACTTAGCAGGTCTAAGAAACCTTAGCAAAAGCGAAATCCACTGCCACTGAGTCAATTCCAACCCTTAAAGACCGTATAAGATTTCTGAGACAGCAGACACTTGTGGGAGCAGATCGTCCCCCCTTCCTCCCTCGGAGTGGCTGGCACTGTCTTGCTAGCGGTTAGCACTCCAATGCTTACCTGACAGCACCACCAGCTCTGAGAAAGGAAGGCCTGGAAGAGATTACTGGAATTAACAAAAGCTCCTTTTAAAAAGAGTAACTTTCTACAAGTGATGCTTCTTCAGTCATCACTTCACCCTATACAACATGATTTTTGAATGACCAAATATTAATTTTAAAAGTTAAGAGATGTATCTTATTGAATGCACTAGGCTCCAAACTGAAAAAGTAAAATTAGAAATTAAGCACAACAGTTAGAGGCAGAGAGAAGATAATGATCAAAATGATTCAACCTATTAATAATTCTGGGTTCATAAAAGAGAATTTATAACACTGTGCTTTGCATCACCCACTGCCACTGACTGAATTTTGAATCACAGCAATCCTGTATGACAGGGTAGAACTGCTCCTGTGGGTGTCCCAGACTAACTTTTTATGGGAGCGGGCAGACTCATCTTTTTTCCCCAAGGAGCAATTAGTTGGCGGTTTCAAACTGCGGATCTTGAAGTTTGCACACAAATGCTTAATGCACTACATCACCATGGCTGTCTGAGATAGTTTATTGTGCCAGCCTGGCCGATATACACAAGTGGGATTAACTGAAGGGTGGAGAGATAAATGGCTTGGTGAGCCTCGTCTTTCTTGTCTCTCGCTCTTTGATCATTGGACCAGTGTGTGGCTGCCTTGCTTGTTCTGTGTCTCAATTTAAAGGCTACACTACCTGTGGGACGCCTAGCCTGTGGACTGTGTCGCTGTAAGTTGAGGTCCCTTTAAGACAACTCTGGAGCTGGGGACTGGCAGTTGGTGACCTGGCTGGCAGTTGGTGACCTGCTTTGTGATTGGCTGCTGTGCTGACATAGCCTAACTCTATAAATAGAGGAAGATCTGGCAGCAGACTAGACTTGAAGGACTGCTAGTCTCTCACAACTCTCTCTCACGGGAGTGAGTTGCACTGAGCCATTTGTAGTGCTTTATAATTTAACTGTTTATTTCTTGTATTATATATTTATCTGTATATGATTTAACAGTTCATTTCTTGTTATATATCTAATTAGCTTTATAAATAAATATATTAAATTATCAGCAATTTGGTTTTATCTCTCTAGAGAACCCTGTCTAACACACTGTCCATTGTAAAGACTCAAAAAACTCACTGCCTTCAAGTTGGTATCAATTCATAGTGATCCTATAGGTAAGGATAGAAGTACCCTGTGAGTGTCCAAAGCTTTCATTTTTTATGGGGGTAGAAAGCTCTGTCTTTTTCACGCAGAGTGGCTGGTGATTTTTAACTATGTGTAGATTATAAAGTTTAACATTTCCTCTCAACAGTATGGATAGAAATATATAGTCAAAGCTGGGAAACCTAAGTTTATAGAGTTAGATGCTTGTCTACACAGGGGTGCATTCAGCAATCTTGGTGTAGGCACTCAGTTGGAGCTGGTGTGCGCGACCGTAGGACAAGAGAGCAAAGGCAGTTGTAGTTACTGGCAAATGAATAGTGTACAATGGAGTAGGAGATGAGAGGAAGTGACTACACAAGAGACTGATAGGGAAGGGAAAAAAAGTCGAAAGACTGAAGGTTCCAAGTTAGAGAATCAGTACACAATGAGCAGCTAAAGGCTAATGAAAAAAGATGTCAGGAAATGGAGCATGGTGCACTGGGAGAAATTGGACTGGATTGAAAGTTCTTGACTGAGATGTTTGCACTAAGAAGAGCTGAAACTGACTATAAAGAAGAATGTGACATGGGGATAGAGTCTGTGTTAGTCTGGGTACTTTAGAGAAACAAATCCACAGAAACTCATGTATAAGAGAGAGTTTTATATTATATAAAGGTTAAGTGCACATTAAGAAAACATCCCAACCCAGTGCTGCCCAAGCCCAGAAGTCCAACATTAACCCATATGTCCGACACCAATCCACAGAGTCCTCCTCCATCTCACGAAACACATACAATGACAACGACTGCAGGAGGAAAGCTGAATCAGTGAATGTGTAAGCATCTCAGCGCTGGCTGGGGTCTCCACATGGCTGCCCCAGCATCCAGGGCTGCATCAGCGTAGGTCCATGCGGCTTCTCCTTGGGGGTGTCTTGCAGGAAGTCAGCCTAGCCAGCTGAAGCAGGGAACTGCTAAGGCGGCTGCACCCTGGTCCGACCATCAGAAAGCAAGAGACTGAGAACTAGAAAGGTGAGGCTCAGCGGACCATTTATCTCTCTGCCCTTCAATTAACCCCACATGTGTTTATCAGCCAGGTTGGCACAATAAACTTTAACTATCTCAGAGTCTGACCCCAAGGGAAGGAAAATCACCAACATTAGCATCAGCTGCCCAAGGCTAAAACTAAGGTCAGACACTCTCCACCCTTCAACTTCCTTACCCATTTAGACACCAACTGTTGCTTCCCACAGCACACTACTTTTCAGCTATGTTCTATCATTCATTGCAATGGCCACAGAATTCACAAAATTGGATATGCTAACAATTATGAGGTTTATTAGGGAAGTTAACAGGTTAAAATTCAAGTGAGAAATGCTGAGGATACAACTGTTTAGTCAGAACAGTCCTTTCTCTGCTATGCTCACTGTCAGGCCTCTCTGGCCCTCAGCCACTTGGTCTGGTTTTTGCCCTGCTCAGGCAATGTTACAAAGTTCTTTTACAGTTGCCAATAAACGCCCAAAAGACATGCCACTCTGTTCTACACCTCAACCAGAAGGCATTCAACCCCAACTCCATGGGTAAGCAAACCCACCTTGCCCAAATAAGTGCTCAGAGGTACCCTACTCCACAAGCCAGCCTCCTGCCCCTAACCACTCGGCTTTCCTTGCCCTGGGGGGTGGGAAGTCTACCTATCTGTCTCATGCTCTGGCTCCTGGTTTTGCTGTTGCTGCTCCTCTGTCCCTCCTGTGATGTCAAAGCTGCCTCCTGGATCAAGAAGGTTCAATGCACAGGAATTTCAGGTTCCAAAGGATGTGCTCCAATTCTGGCATTTTTCTCTTGCTGGTAGTAAGATTTCCCTTACCTGCTTCTCAGTGGGCTCACTTTATACCCAGCAGGATGGCACGCACAATTAACCTCACAGCTGAATCATATAATCCAAACAGTAGCTTCCCCCATGTCCTTACCCAGACCTATCAGGAAAAGGTCATTTGATGGGAATTACAAAAGCCATAGCCAGACAAGCATGATTACATAATTCACTGCATTCCACTGACTGAGCACATGTTAGATCCAGGGTGTGGCCATAGATTGCAGTGAGTCTGGTGCTGGAGTGGTCTATTAGTCCAGATTGACTGGAGAAGCAAACCGAGACACTTGTATATGTGTAAGAGAGAGCTTTATATCAAAGAGCACTTGCATATTGAGAAAACATCCCAGCCCAGTCCAGATCAAGTCCCTAAGTCCGATAGTTGCCCACAAGTGCAACACTAGTCCATAAGTGTTGGACTTCACACTCACACAGTCACATGCAATGATGCAGCATGGAGGAAGATCACAGTCCGGTGGGTACCAAGTCTTTGGATCCAATTGCAGTGGAAACATCTCAGTGCTGGCACGGGTCTTGACGTGGCTCCTCCAGCTCTCCAAGTGTGGCTCCTCAACAAGGTGAAGCATAAGAGAGAGTGTGTTGCCCACCTCCAAGGGGAAAGAGAGATGTTCCCAGAATCCTCATGAGAAGACCACACTCACAAGAAGGTCTCATTCTGACAGGCAAGACTCCATCTCTACACTTATTTACTAAGTTGACATGAAATTATGTAACTATCACAAGGGATTATAGCTACTGTGTGATGAAATCAGGAGTTAAAGTAGAAAGGAAGACTGTCAGCTGTGTTTCAAAGTCTTTAATAAATGAAATCTTGAAAGCATTTGGACATGCTGAGTACTGGGAAACAAATAGTCCTGAATAGCATAAACTGTTTGTACTGCTAACCAAAAGCTTGGCAGTATGAAACCAACCAACAGCGCAGCAGAAGAAAGGTCTGGTCTATTCCCATAAGATTGCAGCCATTGTAAAACCTATGGAGCACAGTTCTACTTGGAAATACTTTGGGGTTGCCATGAATCAAGATTGACAATAATATGGCAACGGGTCTGAAGGGCAAATCTTTTTAGAATGAGGATCTCTTTCCCTTGTCTATGAACTTTCAGTCTGAAAACAGTTCACCTAAATGGCAAGCGGCTGCTTAAGAAAATTGGGTAATATTTCCTCTCACTCCTAAGACTAATCTTTGTTCTACATTTTGGACTTAGCAAGAACCTTGGATTTACATTTTCATCCTAAAGCTAGGTCACCTCTGCTAAAGTCAAATGGAAAATGATTTACCTGCTAATTACCTGAAGAAAAATCTCAGCTTCCCACTCCTTAAATTTGCGATAACACATTTTAAAGTAAATTACCATTCGATTGCCCCATTTCTGGTGTAAGAACATCTGGTGAGTTCACTGGATACAGCTTCCCACAATTTTATTTACTTAGTGTAAAGACACACATTATGTTTGTTATAATCTTAGAGAACAGGGTGGCATGCCGTTTCCTGACAGGCTGACCTTTACACAAAGAATCTTCACCTTCAACAAGCTAAAACTTACTGTCAGGGATGGCTTCAGAGATCGCAACAGCTTTAGGAAGCTACATGTTTTGTTTGCCTGAGTCAGAAGTAGGGAACGTCAGATCACAGAAATCATCAATACCAGCTAACATCACAGGACTCACCAAAGAGAAGTGGTTGCAGCCATCAGATTAGGGGTGAATTAATTAAATGTGTGACCAAATACAGCAGGCTGATTTTTAAGTTGATCGTTTTGTATGACTGATGATGTTATAAATATCCCAATGACCCTTGGAAGAAAAGAGGCTTTCCACTCCTGGCCTTAAGTCATACAGAAGTGGCTACATAGACACACTTTGTGTGAGCGAGGGAAAATTACTTCTGCAATACCAGTTTTATGTATGGTACGGTACAAGAAGAAAAGGAAATGTCAAATATTCATTTGATCCTTAATATTAAGAAAAGGAGCCCTGAAGACTCAGTGATTAAAGTGCTTAGTTGCTAACTACGTGCTATGAACATACCACTGTATGGGAGAACGATATGGCTGTCTACTTCCATATAGAGTACAGCAATGGAAGCCCTACCGGAATATTCTACCCCGTCCAACAGAGTGCTCTGAGTTGGAATAGACTGGACAAGTAGGTAATGTTAAAAAAAATTCTACAATTTACTAGTCAATTAGATAATACTTTGGACCTCAGAGTCAAATCTTATTTTTTAATCACCCACACAGAACATTTATAAAATGTTATACTGCAGATAACAATAAGAAATGAACAAAGTTAAAATGACAATTCAGAAATTATAGAATTAAGTAGCAAAATACAAATTTAATATAAAAACTAAGAGATCACAATTGAGCCTGGTGTTATTGTAATCTATGAAACCTCAGCTGTAAAAAGAGTTGACAATATTTTTATTTTGTGCATGTATTAACAAAGGACAGCCCCCAACTCTGAGACCTTTAGAACAGAAAAGGGTCTGGTCAGGTTTTTCTAGAGGCAAGAACTGTGGTCAGATCTATCCATGGTAGTTTCTGGAATATACAAAAGATTAATAATCTACAGAATGCGCTTTTAGGGTTTTACATCTGATAGACGAATAATGCTATTGTTGTTATCTAGTCCAAAGTGTAAATGATATCAGATCAGTTTCCAGACTAAAAATGCTGTGTGATATTTATAATAGTGTAAAAATGTAAGCATTCTGTTGTTGGTCAACATTGAAATAATATTTAAGTAAACTGTGGCATTGTCACAGGGGCCTGGTAGTGTAATGGATTACACATTGGGCTGTTAACCCCAAGGTCAGTAGCTCAAAACCACCCGCTGTTCTGCAGGAAAAAGATGAAACTTTCTACTCCAGTAAAGAGTTACAGTCTTGGAAACCCACAGGTGCAGTTCCACTTTGTCCTGTAGGAACACCATGAGTCAGAATTGACTCGATGGCAGTGAGTGAGTGAGCAACTGCACAGCCATAAACAGCAGATTCTGCAGCTATTACGTATACGGAGAATTTAAATTGCTTGGGAAATGCTTCAGTTCTAATGCAAATTAAAAAAAAGGATGGAAATATTACTCTTGATTGTCTCCAGGTAAAATTGAGTGTTCCATAGACTCTAATGTTTTTTTTCTATACTAGCTATTTAAAGCTTTTAAAATTGAAGAACTATACTTTATTGAAAAAAGGAGATATGAGGGTCAATTTGCATCTACACGTAGGAGACTCAATAGACTTTCCTGGCTCTGGAATAAGGATCAGAAACAAAACCTAAGATGTTAGTAACAAAGATGATTAGTGCAAGTTTTCCTGGAATGCGATTTAAGCTGTTAATATAAAAGGAACTCTGGGGCCTGGGAAAACTAGGCTGAGATAGGTTATTTCATAAAGGCACTTTACTTCTGAGGTTTTGTATCTTGGCTATTTAAATTGGGAACATAATCTAGCCTTACTTTCTGTGTGTTTGGTCTCTTTCTGTTTATTCATAATCCATCTGCAACGCTTCAATGTCAGTTCTGGAAACTTAATTTAAATAAGGGTCCTGGAGAACGAAGGGATCAGTTCTAATATTATTCTATTTTGAAAGCATCTTTTATTTTTTTGTTCCTCATACATCATCTTTAATGTCCAAGCTCATCAGTCTCTCCCTTTAGACTATTACTTATAATTTATCGAAGTAGAAAAATTGTTTTAAATGTTTTTTTCTGTCCGTAACTGAAGAGATTACTGGGTTACAAATATAACAGATGAAAGATCTTTGTCTTAGGCTGGGTTTGCTGGAGAAGCAGACCCAGTAAAGTTTATATACGTATGTACAGAGTTTTCTATCAAGCATGGGGCTTACACAGTTGTAGAGGGAGGCAAATTCCACCCACTAGATAGTAGTAGCACTGTCTCAAATATGATCATCAAAATGCCTCAAGATGGTTTGCTAAATATTCCCAGGGGAGAAAATGCTTCTGGTTGAAGACTACTGGAATAGATGCATCAAACACTTGGCCTAATTCCATAGCAGTAAGAAAGACTGAGTTCTATGGAGATAAAATAAAGAAAATACAATCAAATAATAGTTTACTTTGAATTATATTGAATTTACTACAAACAAAAACAGCCAAATAATTGAATGAGAAAGAAAATATGAATCTTGCTCTTAAAAATAAATAAACACCCTGCCCTTTGCCTCGCTCTCTAGCTTAAGGAAGAATGGGAAAGCCATGACAAGATAGGTTGCTTCCTAGATGGAACTGAGTAAAATACAGATGCTAATCAGAAGATCCTTTATAATAAGGAGGCCAAAGTACTGAACCTGGTGTTAGTAGTAGATCCAGAAAATAGATGCAGATCTATTACTTTGTTTTAGGAGACATGGCTTCTTGCTAAATTAATGGCTTTCCTTCACTGGGACTTGGCTTCCAATGTGCATAATGCAGGAAAGGAAAGTAGTGAAGAGGGTTCTACATAGATCTTTTAATTTTTTAATTAATATTGAGGATTTATATTCCTGATGTGGTTTCCCTGGTGGCAAATTAGTTATGCCTTGGGCTGATAACCACAAGGTCAGCAGTTCAAAACCACATCACGCTCCTCAGGAGAAAGACAGGCTTTCTATTCCCATAGAGTTATAATCTCGGAAACTTACAGGGGCAGTTCTACTCTGCCCTATTGGCTTTCCATGAATTAGCATGGCAGTGATTTTTTTTTTAATATTTAAGGCATTAGATATATATTCTAAAAGGAATCCTCCACGGTATAATCATTAAGTACTCATGCGGGAGGGGGGAGCAGGGAGGGAGGGGAAAAATGAGGACCTAATGTCGGGGGTTTCAATGGAGAGAAAATGTTTTGAGAAACGATGTACAAATGTGCTTTACACAATTGATGTGTGTATGGATTGGGATAACAGTTGTATGAGCCCCTAATAAAATGTTAAAAAAAAATCATTAAGTACTCAACTGTTAATGAAAAGTTCAGTAGCTCAAGCGTACCAGCTATGCCATTTGAGAAAGAGGAGACAGTTTGCTCCCAGGAAGATAGATAGCCTTGGAAACTACCCTATGGGGCGGTTCTATTCTGTTCTATAGTATCACTATGAGTTGGAATAGACTTAATGGAAATGTTTTTTTTGGGTAATTACTATAATCTAGGCACTTTACTGGTGGTGTAGTGGTTAAATACTGGCTGCTAGCTGAAAGGGTGGAGGTTGGAACCACCAGTCAATATTCTACAGAATGATGTGGTAGTCTGCTTCTATAAAGATGATGGCCTTATGAACCCTATACTCTGTCCTATAGGATCAATATGAGTTAGAATCATATCAATGACAACAAGTTTGTTTTAGTACTTGGAACTCCAAAAAAATCAAACTCTCTGTCATCAAGTTGATGCCGACTCCTAGTGACCATATAGTACAGGGTAGAACCTCCTCTGAGTTTCTGAGACTGTCAGTCTTTATGGGCGTACAAAGAAACCCTGTGCTTCTACCACGAGGCAGCTGGTGGTTTCAAACTGCTGACCTTCCAGTTAGCAGTCCAATATGTAAACACTATCCCAGTAAGAACTAGGACATAAAAAAATAAAAAGATATGGCCCCTTCCTAAGTCTCCAGCAACTTAACATGAGTTATGACAAAGCATGTCCCAAGTGCAGTGAGAGACTAAGAAGAACATCTAAATCTGCTTGTGAAAATCAGGGACACCTCTATAGTGATGTGATATTTTGATTAAAACTGGAAAGATGAGTGTGAATTTGCAAGAAGGAGGTATTCTAATTAGAAAGGCAAGCATAAAAAGATCTAATGCTTTTCCAACAAGAATGGCATGTTTGAGAACGTTCAGTAGTGCCAGAAAGTAAAATGGGTAGAACAACTAAGAGATGAAGCTGAATATCTAGACCAAATCATGAGGTGTATATGCCATGAAAATTGTTTATACTGTAGATGACAATTTAAAATTGATGTGGCAGACAGATCACTCTTGCAGTAGAACGGAGATAATATTGGGGGGAAATAAGCCAAGAGGTTGAGAGGCCAATCAAGTGACTATTGCAATAGTTTACCTATTGCAGGGCCGCAGAAGGACATAGGGAAGATTAAGGAAATGGAATGGGCAGAACTTGAAGTCAGAATCTTGGATATTATAGTTAAGGCTTATGGAGTGTGTGGCTATAAGCACTATTCTTGCAATATCTCATTTAATACTTCCAACACCCTCACTGCCATTGAGTGAATGGCAGCTCATAGCAACCCTACAGGACAGTGTAGAACTGCCCCTGTTGAGTTTCTTACGAGAGTAGAATGACTTGTCTTTCTTCCTGAATACCCCTGATATGTATGGAAAATAGTTAAATCTGTTAAAAGATAATTTGTCAAAAACTCCTTAAGCTAAATTTAGCAAAAACTTGTTTTGGAGAAACGTATCTTGAAAATATTTAAAAAGTATTAAATTTTAAAATTACTTTTTAATGAGTTGCTTTTGGTGAATGACTCAGAATCTAACGTCTGTACACTATCAACCCATTTTCACAAAGAAAAACTGAGGCTCACAGTTAGCAAAGGCGGGGCCAGAGCTGCAGAACCAGAGCTTTTTATCCCTATATAGATTTAATAGCATATAGAAGATGAAATGCCCTGCAATGTCTTTTTTTCTTCTAACATGCTATGATATTAAATAGTCTTAAATCAAGAGCAAAGCTTAAAAAATAAACCAACCCAAACTAAATTCACAAAATCCAACATAATCATAGTACCATAGCTTATGACAGCAACGTCCTTGGTTTCTCAAGGCTTTTCTCTCCCTTGAGCCAGGTGATGAAGATAATGAATAGAAAGATGCTTTTCTCGGCTTCTTTGCTCTATTTCCTAACCACCAGAAACTATCTTCTAACTAGAGTCCACTACTCTTTGTTTACATTATATTATTAGTATGTAAAACCCAGGGCTGCTGCTGCTATTAGCTGCCAACAAATTAAGCCCAACCCACGGCAAGCCTCCCTGTGCAGAGTAAAATATTCTAGAGAGGTTTCAAGACTGTAGCCTTTCAAAAGCTGCCAGCCAGGCCCGTCCTCCAAGATGCAGCTAGCTGGTTTGAGAAGTCACCTTTTGGCTAATAGTTGAGCACCTAACAGTTTTAGCTACCCAAGACTCCTTAAAGCTCACTAATCACCTCTAAATTCCCCTTAATGTTTGTTTTAGCACCTGTATTTAATTAAATGTGCAAAACATATGCATAAAATAAAGCTACTCAAATACTAAGCTACTCACAGTTGCAGCAGTAAATGAGATGATGTATGAACATTAGCTGCCAAGTGCCAATAAACTGGTAGACCAAAGTCACCTTACTTCTGCTCTCCCAGGTATGTGATATTGAAGCACTTGAAACTCAATTCTCTATCTTGCTGCTTCTTAAGAACCACTACCCCAAACTGCCTCTGACCTTTCTTGTATCTAAAGTGATCTTGGTTCCTACCTTCAGCAGAGGAAGATGGCCCTAGTTTAGTGGAGAGCACTCCCCATTCTGGGAGGTATTTAGAGATGGATGAGGCGTTTCCAATTGTCAGTGGCTTGGAGTACCCAGGGGCCAGAAATGTTCAAGGTTGTGCACAGAGAACTGTTTCACAGAGAAGGCAAAAAGTCTTCTTGAGAAACCCTGAGGTCAGAGGGCACTTCATTATCATTTTGTGTATGAAGTCAAAGCCGGTTCTGTGCTTGGGCTAATGCTCTGTAGTCATTGCCTTAAGGAGTCCTGGCGGCTGGCGGAGGGGTTTCCTTGGTGGGCTGCTAACTATGAAGTCAGCAGCTTGAATCCACTGGTGTTCTGCAAGAAAAAGACAAGACTTTCTACTCCTGTCAAGAGTCTCAGAAGCTCACAGGGACCATTCTACCATGTCCTTGAGGATTACTATGAGCTTGCGTCAACTTGATGGCGGTGTTTGCTCTTTGAGTCATTGCCTTGAACATCTTGTTTTATGATTGGATTTCTGATTTTCTAAGTCCAGTCTAGTAGAACAAGGAAGCACGCACATGAGCAGAGGAGGTACGCGCTATGTGTGTATCCACTCTCTCTCTTGCCACCTCATGTGCTTACAGATTTCATGAGCTTCTTAAGCCTCATGAGTACAGACTAGTGATACATGGGGATTTAATAAGTCACAAACCTGTACAAAGTAAGCTTGCTAGATCTAAGACTGAATAAGTGGAGGCACTAACAGTCCCCAGAGGCCATACTTTCCTTTGGAACTGGAACTGACTTTCAACACAGAAAGAAGGCCTTCTAAAGAAAGACAAAAGACCAAAGAACAATGTCACAGCCTCTCTCACTATGTGTTACTTCTCTAGTAACCAGCCAACTATTTATGTTGAAAATGATGACATAAGTAGAAAGCAAAAATAGGGCAACCTACAGTTCCCTTTCCTTTTCCTCCTTCCTTCCTGATCAGTAAGCAGGAGAGAGAATGGTAGCAGAAAGTGTGCGTATCAAGAAGGAAAATAAAAACAGTTGAGTTAGCGTTGCGCCGTGTTTACACTGTTCTGGTAAGCAGGAAATACATATGCATGTACCAGCTACAAAATATAAATACAAAGCTGACTTTGTAATTTTGGAGATTCCCCATAAAAGTTAAATGCTCTTATATTTGCATTCCAAGATGGCACTGCACAATTTATGAGTGCACAGTAAAATTCATTCTAACAATTTAAAATTTTAATTTTCCATTACTCAGAATGATATTGAGAAGCAAAAAATTTAAAAATCATGGCAAGTCCAAAGAGAGATAGCAGAAGAATTATATAGAAAAGTTTTCTTTGTTATTCAGAATGTACAATGTTCTTTTCCCTGCTTTTGGGACAAAGGACTCCACATTTTCATTTTGCACTGGATCTCACAAGTGATGTAGCTGGCCTTGACTGAGCTAGTTTAAGCAGAAAAATATTTTAAAATACTATTTAGCTTGCCAATCTCTGAGAGGCAAGCAGAGAAGCAGGCTTGGGTAAAAACATCATCCAGGATAGTTGGGAGCAGACCGAACCGAGAACACATCATCATAGGGCTGTTCTAGCAGAAACCCATTCCAGCACCACCTGCCATCAGCACCCATGACTCCAACAGCAGATGCCAGTGCTCTGCCCCCACTGCTCAGAACCAGATACTCCCATTTGCCAGAAGATCCCATCTCACTGAATAAAGCTGAAGCATTATGTTGCTCCCTTTCACATCTAAGTCTTGAATGGGTGCATATGCTTGCTGGGAACTAGGTCAGGTGCTAGGATGGGCCCAAACTGGATCCTGATGGTTAGTATCTTTTCCCAACTAACTCTTCATTGAAGCCACTTTGGTAGCTTAGGACTGTTTATACTGTGAAAATAGGCTGATGCTACTCTTACGATCCTCCCCAGTCCCTATTGCTAAAATATTCACCCACATACCACTCACTGGCCTTCTGCCAGCACTAGGTGCAAGAGAGTCTGGCTACTGTAGATTTTTAATTTTCCATCTTCTAAAGTACATATTAGCAAGCTAGAAGGCAGCTGGCTGAGTGTTGAATGAGCCAGCCACCTTAAGAGCATTTGCCACAAAATTATGGCAGCTATTGTCTTGTGTCTTAGATGACAAATTGTTAACGGGTGGATGTCAGGAAGTGAGTAAACATTTAATAGCATTGACAGAAGGCTGGGCAGGATTTTTACTAAGTGATATACACAGGTCAATAAGAGGAGCACTGGTGGCACTTTTGGGGAAGTGCTGGACTGTTAACTATGGGCTTGGTGGTTCAAACACACTAGCTTCTCCTCAGGAGAAAAATGAGGCTATCTGTTCCCAAAACGATTTAAAGCCCTGGATTTAGAAACCCTATGTAGGGTCACTCAAAGGCAGTGGGTCTTTCATTTTATAGATCAGAAAGAAGAAAATAAATATTAACTGACATCACTAAAATATATTTCTATGATACTAGGCCAATAAACTCCACAAGGAGACCATGTCTATCTTGTTTTCCACCATATCTTAAATCACCTGACAAATAGTATAAGGGGCTTCAGAAGTTTGTGACAAAAAATGAAATTAAAAGATAACATTTTTTCCATGAACTTTTTGAAGCCCCTTCAGTCGCTCAACTCCACTGAGTATAGATTCTTAAGAGTTCAATTTTGGCATTCCTTATATGGTATGCAGGCAAGATAATTCCAAGTCATTCAAAGTTAGACTAAGTGTCCACAGGTGACTGCTAAAACTTTCACATACCTTATCTCATTTCAGCCTTACATCAAGATGAGGAACATATCAACAAAAAAATTAAGTGACTTGTTTAAACTCATTTATCTAATTAATGATGATTTAAAATCTTAATTATATTACTCAAAATTCTCGTGTTTTTATTTCATGAAGAGTATTTTTATAAAACACAATTGTGAACCATCAGGTCTACAATTTGAGAATCAACTTAAATGTCATGCAATGTACACAACATCCTAATTGCAACTTACAAATGTTTTTCTCAAGAGTGAAGGTTCTTTATTTGGGAGTTCTAGAAGATATGAATCATAAAAGCAACTGCCTTTACAATTGTCAAAGTAAATAATGGTAATTCAATAGACACCAAGTAAGGCAACCTCTTTTAGAAATAGGTAATGTTACTTTGATGTATTTCCCTTTCTCTGAATTAAGAAATATTGGCATGTCTACCACAATAACGAGAATGTTGAAACAAAGTGGATTGAACTAGATTTTTTTGTTTCCCAGCATATAAAAGTTATGTTTACAGTTGTGCTGGTCTGGGTAGACTTGAGAAACAAATTCATAGACACTAATATGTATATAAAGAGCTTTATATACAAGAGCAATTGAATATTGAGAAAATATGCCAGCCCAGTCAAGATCAAGCCCTTAAGTCCGACATTAGCCCATATGTCCAATACCAACCTATAAAGGCTTCTTCAGACTCACACAACACATGCAATGACTCCGAATGCAGGAAGATCACAGGCCAGGGGGTGGAGGGTCTTGCGGATCCAGTGGCAGTGGAAGCATCTCAGCGCTGGCAGGGATCTCCACAAGGTTCCTTCAGCTCCAGGGTTCTTAGCGTAGCTCCATGGGTCCTCTCAACAGGAATGTCTCTCAGGGAATGAGCTGGTGTCCAGTCTCCAGGGAGCTATTTATCTCCTTAGTGCCTCCAAATGAGGTCATCAAGCTGCGACCTGACTGACAGGCTAAGCTCCACCCCTTCAGTTAAGTCTCAAACTGACAACAGATTATGTAATTACCGCACACAATAGCCTAGTAAATTTAGTACAACAGCATCATGAAAAAGTTTGAGCTATTCTAAGAAGTACCAACATTTGTGTGACAAAGTGAGCACATGCTGTTTGAAAACTGGCAACGGGAGACTTACGAGACCCCAGGGTTGCCATAAACCTTAAATTTGTAAAAATGTCATACCTACAACCCACAATAAAGCCAAGTGAGATAAAATGATTTATGTCTATAGGATAATTTAAAAAATCTGGATGCCCTTGATTATATTATCCACTGCCATTGAGTTGATTCCAATTAATAGTGACCCTACATTGTTTCCAGACTATAAATCCTTATGGGAGCAGTTGATAGGTTTGAACAGATGACCTCTAGTAAGAAACCTGATACTTAACCCAGTGCCATCAAGACTCCTCATGGTACGGTGTTTGCTTTTTCAAATTTTATAAAGCTTAAGAATTATAGGGTGGGCTATTGTCAGATTTTCAGCCTCAATCCCCAAACTGTGACCCCAAATAAGTCAAAAGTTAAAATTTAAGAACACTCTTGCATTATAAAACACTTTAAGAATACAAGTATAATGCACCTGACACCAGTTTGCACCAGGTATATATTTTATTTTATGGAAAATAATGCATTTGGGCATTATCTTATTTGTAAATCATTTCCACAGTCTTCTTTAGCTTCTAATCAATTAAAGGGCACGTTTAAAAATATTATCAAGTAATTTCCTGTATATCATTAGAAATATTACGAACTTTAATCAAGAAGCCTTGGTGCCTAGTGGATCACACACTTGGTTGCTAACAGCAAGGTCAGCAGTTCAAAACTACAGGAGAAAGGTAAGACTTCCTGCTCCCATAATTACAGCCTCAGAACCGCACAGGAGCAGTTCGACTCTGTTCTGTAAGGTTGTTTTGAGTTGGAGTGAATTCTGCATGTTCGAAATTATGCTTTGAGGTTGAAAAGTGCAAGCTAATTTACTGTGATAATCAGTTTCAAATTCCTTGGAGGATAAACTCTTATTAGCATTTATATATCGTGGCACTTAAGACAGCTTATTCTCAGTAACCTGTTCCTTTGAGGATTTTCGCTTTCCTATGTGAAGACCCACCAGATTTCAAATGAGGACCTATCAAAGTACTTCAAATATATAACCCACCAAACATTAACCCCCCGCCCCTGTATAAATAACATTAAATGAGAAAATATGCTCTCTAATTCGTGTAGCTTGAAAACGACCATAGTTTCTGCCTTGTATTGCTTAGAAGCTTTTTAAGAAGAAATTCGAAGGCTGTTTTTTGTTTTGTTTTAAAGACAAACTCTCTCATTTTAGGCATGAGAAAACTGAGGCCAGAAGGGACTAAAACCTACGTCCAAGGTCATGCCCACGACCAGTGCTCGGGTCACACAAAACCCATCCGTTCCAATGGCCAACTCTGCCCCATCGGTGCCTGTCTTCATTCCATTACAGCTCCTCTTCACTTTTGTCTTGGCTCGGTTAGAGCTGCTGTTTTTCTTTCTTTCTAACGGTCCTTAATCACCACTCCCCCCGCCCCCGCTCCCCAATTGGCCTTCGGGTATAAACCGCGCAAACCATACTAATGAGCAACCCCGGGAGTCCCCAGCTAATGCAGTGTCTTTCACCGGCCTTCTCCTTTGGCCAACAATTTTTCTGCAAGGCTCTTAATCCCTCAGCCGGTTGGGGGAAGGTCGGGAAGAAGGGAGGTCACCAGGAGCTGACGAGCTCTCACGTGTACACGCGCGCGCCCGCAACGCAGCCTGGGGGGGCCGTGGCAGAATCCAAGGAAAGAAGAGGGCGAGGGAAAACACTGAGGTTGGAAATCCCTATGCATCGCATTTGCCAACCCTGGCAAAGCTGAGCAGAACCGAACGTGAATAAATCTCATTAACGGGCCCGGCGCCGACACTGCAGCAAAGCTGCGAAGGCGGGGCCGCGGCTGCCCGGGCGGCACGTTCGAGGAAGCGCCTGGGCGGCCCTTTTATAGGCCGTAGCTCGCGCGGGCGCGCGCGCGCGCGTCCCTCCCCCCGCCCCCGGCCACGCGCGGGAGCCGCGACGTTACCTGAGACGGGCCCGCCGCGCCCGGCCCCGCCCACTCCGCTGCCCGCCCTCCGTCCCGCGAGGCCGCAGCGGCACGAGATCTGCACCTTGCCTTCCTCCTCCCACGGGCGGGTTTTCTTACCTTGTGAAAAGCCCTCTTCGCCATTGCCCCCGCCTCCTCTGCTGGATGTGAAATGGCGGTCGGCGAGCCGAGCGCGAGAGCCGCCGCTCCGGCCAATCCCGCGTAGCCGCCCAAACCGCGCCGAACACTGGCGTTCCCCTCCTAGCCCATCTATGTCATCGGCGCTCCGCTGCCCCCACCCAGGTGGCCGTGCTCACCGGCCGAGTCATCGATCCCTCGCGCCGGGCGC
>NW_022107431.1:41851442-41869334 GCF_000313985.2 Echinops telfairi | reverse complement strand
GCCCTGAGCCCGGACGCTTGTGGGACCACCGACAACACTCCCCCCGCCCCCCGGCGTCCCCTCCAAGCCCCTTTCTGCAAATGGCTTTCAGGGGCGAAGGGGAAGTGTCAGCGCGGTTGTCAGTCGCTCGCCTCTGCCCCTTCCGGAGACTCGGTGGGCTGAATCCGAGTGGCGCCTGGGGCCAGGTCGTCTCTCACCCGAAGTGACCGTGTGGCTCTGGCTGCTGGGAGGCCAGGCGCGACTCCGTGGAGTTGAGTGCTTAGAGTGCGGGGACCGGGCGGCATCCTCAGGTGCAATGCCTTCAAGGGAAAAGTGCGTCCGTGGACCTTGGGAATGCTTGTTTATGTTGCCCAACGTGAGCTGCCCCACGGAATAGGCTGCATTTACTCAGGGCCAAAGTCAAACTCGGCAGCACAAACAGAAAAATTACCCCGATGCTGACTACTTGCATTGCGTTTTGAAATAACACGCATTTAAAAAAAAAAAAAAAAAGCTATTTTGAAGAAAGGGTGGGGTGGAGATGCCAGCAGTGAGAGAAGCAATATTCCCCAACGCTCTTGGGGGTTTATGATGATATCAATGCAATAGTGGGCAGATTTACAAGGTGTTTTTAATTGCTTTTCTCTGCTGCGTGCTTTGAACTGCCTACGGAAAATAATGGAGCTGCCTGCTAGAGAAGGGATGCCGTTACCGCTAGCTGTGTGTCGCCCTGTGGGATTTTACATAGCACTTCCCACTTGATGCTCCTTGCCCTCAATACTATTCATCTTATTACTACAGTCAGTTTCTGCAGGCTGCCAAGATAATAGCACCCTTTCAAACACATGCACTCATTCTAAGCAGTCTTTTTTTTTAATGCGAATTCCCTTTGTTAAATATTCCAGTGTTGTTGGTGAGATTTGGTGCAGGACTGGATTCCTTCTTAAAATTGTGTAAAGGATTTGATGCTGGACCTTGTAGATAAAGGCTTTGAGTGTTAACAATTGGTTGTAACCTTAACGCTGGAAACTTTGGACACAGTGGAGGATAGGGAAGTAGTGTCATGATGGCTAGGTTTTCTGCCCTTTAAAATACCGTGGTGGTGTCTTTGTTTCTAATTGGAATTTCAGTGGAATACACCATTTGCTATCACTTCAGGTACATAGAAAGGATAAACTGTGCAGCCAGATGTCCAAATTACAAAGCGGACATGCTAATAAAACATACTGTGAAATTTCTGTGTATGACAGTTTGTGCAGTTGCCTTACTTTCCTACACATAGTTTATTCTCTGCACAATTACATATGTGTCCCTCAGTGATTTTTCAAGCTCGGTTTTATAGGAAAGTTTTATTGATGTAAATGGCTCTAAATGACTAAATGAATTTCACTGTAAGCTCACAGTAATTATATTACATAACATATTCTTTTCAAAATAAAAGGATATAAGGTATTTTTGTATTTGTGAGTATAAAAAATCTGACCCATGATCTATTTATGTTATGATGAGGAATATGTACTTATTTCTCCCTTCTTGGACATCTTCCAGTAGAGTTTAAAAGCAAAATCACCTAGAGTCTTTGTTTGTATATGCCTTGAAACATAATATAAATGAATTTCTAATAAAAGCCTTTTTTGGAATACACATTGAAAGAAAGAAAACGATACAAAAACTCAATTTTTAAAGTTATTAAAGGATTATGAAATTGAGTTTGCAGTAACTGTCGCTCACAATTTCAAAAATAAAAATTGTGTGTTTTCAGTAAGAGGAAGAAAATTGAAGTCATTGCCATACATAGAGTGTATAGCTTCCAGAAATCCAGTTGCATTTTTAGCCTGTCAAAAACTCACATTGAAATTGGTATTAAACACAAGGAAGAGCTACAGAATTATCAGAAATCAACACCCAAAGAAAATTAGTCCAGCCATCCACTAAAATAAAGCTAGAAAATAATATAAAAAACCAGGCGGGTTGGTGTGACTGGTCAGAGAAATATTTTAAATGAAGATGGATTTATTATTTTAAAATTTATGTAAGCATTAATTTTGGAAATCCTTTATTTGTTACGTTGGTTTGGAGAAAATATATTTTAAAACCGAGTTTGCTTTGTAAATGAGATCCTGAAAAGCAGCCGAAGGCATTTTCCTCCAAATAATGTGATAATTTCAGAATTACAGATTCTGAACGGATATAAATTAGAATAATATTTTTGTACTAATTCAGTTTTCCTCACAATGAAAAGTATTTTTCTGCCTTAGAAATCAGTGTAGTTAGCTTCTGGTTGTTCTGTGTTTTTAGAACTTATATATTGAATAATTCATGAAAAAAAATGCCTTAGGTTAAAATATTCTCATGTTTCATGTTGGTGGAAGAGGTATAATAAAAGTACCATATTCAAATTTGAATGATAAATTCTATTTCTCATTGCTGAGGCTTTTGGTTCCTCATAGAATCACATCTACTCACATATGAATGAATTATTTTCAAAAATATTCTTCCATTTTATTATTTCAATGTTTTGGACATTTTTTACATAACAATGTATTGAGCAATATCATTTATAGCAGAAATGGTTAATTCTATATATTTTTGGTAATGTTTTAATAGATGCAACCAAGGTTGTGAATAATTAAAAGACTTTCCTTAATTTTTTTTTTTCTTTCAGTTTGAACATGATTGTGACTGCCCTTGAGATTTTTAATAAAATCCCAAGGCTCCATTGTGAGGACTTGACTCAAGTGTACCTGGGAATCTACCTAATTTCCATATCCCAACTCTTGGCTTAGTTGCTTAATGTAACACTTTTCATGCTGAGTTTAGATGTTTTCTCAGCTTTTGCAGCACTAGGTTAAACAGAATTATCCTTTCAAAGCCTTCCCTGCTGAGATGTAGAAGAGAAGTAAATAGAAGAATGTGAGATGTCCACAAAGCAAGTAATTAAACAAAGTAGGCCAAACAGACTATAGAGGGAGCTGCTTGTCTTTGAAATTACTGTAAGGAAATCTGCCAATCCTTTCTCTTCATCTTCTTTCAGCTCAGTGAATATTGTTTTAGACGCTTCTAGGTGCTGTTAAACATGGAATTACATTTTCCACATAAATCGATAATTCCAAAAGTGTGCGTATATATATTTACTTGAGTCATCAAGGTGTATATTTTAGTATTTTATATTTTATAATGTTAATTCCAATAAATTAGCAAAGTAACTTTTAGTAAATTGGTGGATTATTAGGTTAGAAATGAGTATAGCTTTGGATAGCATACATCAACAACTGAGATGACACAAAAAATTAGTGAAAATCTTGTTGCTCAGTCTTTTTGTTAAAGCATTTCAAAATATTTTAAGATCACGTAATTATTGATTATTAGAGAAAGATTTTCAGGAGCATTACTAAGATTTTGTGACTCATCATAAACAAAATTAATGACTGCTTATTAAGTATTAGAAACCTCTAGTGGCAGATTTTGTTCTTTCTATATTTGTTTAAAATCACACTTAGGAAATCAAAGTCTTAAGCAAGAGTTTTCTGAAATCTCTGGGTGAATTGGGCCCTAGTAATAGGGTATGCAGTTAATTCAGTGAATACATAGTGAGAACCTACTGTGTATTATTTTTTGGGTGTTGTCATTAAGAATACATTTTACCATCCAGAACCTCAGAATGCAGTATGGGTGATAGGCATATAAATATGTCAAGTGTGGTATGACTGGACTATAGGAGAAATGAGTATAAGGCATTGGGAGGATTCAAAGGAAGACATTTAATGACCACCTGGTGGGCATAGGGAGTTAAGGAAGGCTTAGTGAAGGAAGTATGGATCCGATCATCTTAAAGATATTTTTAAATAATTTTAAAACCATGAAAAAATTCACAAATGAAGAAACTGCTCTCTGAAGGGCAGCTTGGAAATACATATCAGAATCTGTGAAATGTGCTTTTTTGATCCAGTAATTTCAGTTCTAGAGAATTACTCTCAATATAAATCATTTGGCAAATTTGATTATATTTTTAATTCATCTGCATACTTCAGTTATTTATCACTACCGTAGTCTATGCTACTACCTGTTTCAAATGGTGTACTACAATAGTATCCTAATCTTGGCCTATCTCGATCTACTCAGCACCGTCTGTTTTCCTATAATCATAGGGATCTTTTCAAAAGCAAACCTGGTTTTATCACCCTACTACTTGATATGCTTCAGTAGCCTGCCATCGCATTTAGGAAAAGACAAAACTACATGACCTACATGGTGATGTCTTTATGGCTTGTGTGCTCTTGTGGAATCTGCTCATGAACAAAAGGGCAGTCATTCAAACAAAAAGGGGATAATACTGCATGGTTTAAAATCAGGATGCATCGGGGTTGTATCCTTTCATCCTATTTATTCACTGTGTATGCTGGTCAAATAATCCAGGAACCTGCACTATATGAAAAACAACACAGCATCAGACTTCAAGGAATTCTTAAGAACCTGCAGAACGCAGATGATAGAACCTTGTTTGCTGAATGTGCAAAACACAAGTTCTTACTGACGAAGATCAAAGATTACAATATTCTGTATGAATTGCACATCGACATAAAAACAAAAACCTACTGCCATTGAGTTGACCCTGTAAAGGATTTCTGAAGCCCTGGTGCCATTGTGGTTATGTGTTGGGTTGCTAACCACAAGGTCAGCAGTTTGAAACCCAATGGGGCAGTTTTGCTATCTCCTATAGGATTTTTGTAAGTTGAAATTGACTATGGCAGTGAGTATTGTTGTTTTGTTCTGTAAATCTTTATGGAGGCAGACAACCTCATCTTTCTCTCATGCAGTGGCTAATGGACTTGAACCACTAACCTTGTGCTTAGCTGTCCAACACTTACTCAACAGCACCACCAGTTAGTAACAACCTGATAAATAGAGAAAAGATTGAAATTAACAAGGATTTTATTTTACTTGAATCCACAATTAGCACCCATGGACATTCCAGTCAAGAAATAAATATATTGCATTTGGCAAATCTGCTGCAAAACTGTTCAAAAGCAAAGATGTGCTTTAAGTGCTAAGGTTCACCTAACCCAAGCCCTGGTGTTTTCAGTCACCTCAGATGCATGTGGAAGCTGGACAGTAAATTAAAAATAACTGATGCATCTGAATTGTGATATTGGTGAAAATATTGAATATACCATGGACTGCCAGAAGAACAAATAAATTTGTCTTGGAAGAATGCATGTTCATTCTAAGCAGAGTTGGCAAGACTTCACATACTTTGGATGTGTTATTAGCAAGGATCAGTTCCTGGAAAAGATCATCATGTTTGACAAAATAGAGGATCATCGGATGGTCCCCAATGAGATAGACATAGTGGCTGAAACAATGAGTTTAAAACAAGAATAATTATGAGAATGGCAAAGGACTAGACAAGTGTTCTCTTTTGTTTATAGTGTTGTCATGAGCCAGAACTGACTTGATAGCCCCTAACACTTCCCAACATCATCATGCCTGACAAGGTCTTGTATAATCTGGCCCCATCTCTTTGTCCATTCGCAGTTTGATCCCGTTCATCTTTGCTTGCTCTTTGTATCCCAGGCGTTTTCAATCCCTTATTCTTGCTGTGATCCCTCCCACAATGAGAATTTTGTAGGTGCTGTTCCCTATGCCAACAATGCTTTTCCTTTTTCTTCAGCTAAACTAAATTGCTCTTTCTTAAGGGAAACCTTCCTTGACAGAGACTTTCAAAGTTTCGTGAACTTTCCATAGCACTTGTTATAGTTGTGATTGTATTTATATTTGCGAATAATTCTGCTTCTCCTAATAGATTTTAAACTTCGTTTTTGGTATTATGTGATGTTGAGTCGATTCTGACTCACAGTGACTATATTACAACAAAACGAAAGACTGCTTAGTCTACACCATCCTCAGAATTGTGATGTTTGGGCCCATTGTAGTCACTAAGTCAGTCCATCTCGTTGAGGGTCTTCCTATTTTTCACTGAGCTGCTAACTGTAGGTCAGTGATTTGAGTCCACCTCAGTTGGTTCACAGAATGGAACTGTCTGCTCCTCTGAAGAAGTAAAGTCTTGGACACCCAGTGGGGCAGTTCTGCTTGTGCTGTGGGTCACTGTGAGTCAAAATTGAGTCAGTGGCCGTGGGTTTAGGTGTCTGTAATGTGTTCATTTTTGCTACTCATTAGAGAACCAGTGTTTAACACTCCTTAAAACTGAAAGCATTTGTTGTAAGAATTAAATCAAGTAGAGGGTAATCATCACAGAGAACCACCAGATGTCTAAAACTTTGGAAATGGCTATAAATTATCATGTGTCATTAAACATGTTTCAGAAGAACAAATAATAACGTGAAAATGCTGTCAGAATATTATCTTTAAAAGTCTGTTCACAAAATAGTCCTCTTAACAGTATAGAGAAACTGTAAAGATACACACCAAAGAATACAAGTTAGGGGACAGGGTGGGAGTGGTCAGAGAGCAAAAAAAAGAATACAAGTTAGCTCTAGGAGTTGTATTTTACATTTTTCAGATTTTTTTACAGAAAGATTCTGTAGTAGTAAAAATTACTGCATAAAATTAAGTAAAAACTGACTTTTTAAATAGGTTTCAGAAGTTTTGTAAAAAATACCACCAATAGTGGGCTTCAAAATAAATAACAAGAAGAATACTTGATTATATAGTGATAAAAAGAACCTGATTGTACAAATTCAATTTGGGAGTTCCAAAAAAATGATTCTTATATTAAAACAAGCTAGTAATTTCTGGAGTTTTAATACTTATTTATATGAAAACAGATGTAATTTTTAAATGTTTTGAAAAGTAGTGTGGTCTTGGTGCATGATGACAATGAAAGAGCTAGAAGACAGACGTCTATCAGTAAGGAAGACACAATTAATTGTTTTCATACGAAGCACTGGGGTCGCCAGTTATTCGTCTAGAAAAATAAGTTGGCTTCCAGATGTATGAAAAGTGTGAGGGGGTCGGTGGACTAGTGTGGAGAGGAAATTTAGGATAATGATTTTAATATATCGGAATGAAGACCTTTCAACTTATGAAATAAAACTGAAACTAGTTTCTGAAATTTATAGCAAAAAAACAGTGTCTAGCGGAAAAATCATAGAAGTTAAAAGAGAAACATAAGTAAAACATATCGAGAAACTTTATAAAGGACTAATTTCCTCTTAAATATACAAAAAATTCCTAGTACAAAAACTGAGCAAAGAGAATTCATATGAAAAGATACATAATTTTGAATATTGTAAAGATATAAATTAAAACTATCATCGTTTTCCACTCATCAAATTAGCAAAGATTTGTTCTACAGTGTAACTTGGAGATGACATTTTTATACATTGCTGCTGGGAATTCATTCTCTATGGAAAGCAATTTGGAAATCATTCTTGAAATTTAAAATATACATGCATTTTGATTTAGCCATTTTATTCTGGCATTTTTATCTTTAGGAAATTTTGCGTGTCTGTCAAATGAGTATACTACGAGAATATTTATCAAAGCATTGTTTGTTATTAGGTTGATTGGGAACAACCTAAGCATAAAACAGTAGGGGTTGATTAAGTAAATTATGGTGTATCTTTTCAGTACTCTTAAAAATAATAAGGCGGCAACACTATGTATTAAATATGGAGCTATATCTGAACTATATCAAGAGAAAAAAAAGATGTAAGACTTACATAGTTGTAGTTGTGGCTAATTCCAGCTATTTCTGGAAAGATACCCGATAATTTGGTAACAGTGGTCACCTCTGTTGAAGGGAACTGGTGGCCTAAGGGTGAAAGGCTAACTTTTTTAGTATACTGTTCGGTAATCTTGAGAGAGATGGTTTACCATGTACATGCATACCTATCCAAAGTCAAGTTGTTTCATTTGCAGGAGTTGATAAGGAGGAATAACAATAAAAGCATAGGCATTGTCAACAGTTTTTCAAACAATACTGTGTATATTCTTATTAACTAAAAAACAAAACAAACTCAAACTCACTTCCATTGAGTCGATTCTTACTCACAGTGACCCTACAGGACAGATTAGAGCTGCTTCTCTAGGTTTCTGAGGACAGATTAGAGCTGCTTCTCTAGGTTTCTGAGACTGTAAATCTTTATGAGAGCAAAAAGCTTAATCTTTGTCCTGTGGTGACTGGTGGGTTCAAACTGCTGACGTTGAGGCTAGCAGGCCAACACATAACCTACTCTATCAGGGCTCCCAATGTTTTATTAGAGAGCCTTTAATTCAGAGATTCTAGTTTATGTGGACCACTCTGGAGGGTGATTGGTGGAGTGGGGTTTGAAAGAAGGCTGTGGGGTTCCTGTAAGCACAGAGCATGATGACTGCCAACCAGCAATTACTATTCCTTCTTGATACTTAAAGTGTATTAAAGGAGGTGCTTTATTACTTGAATTTTACTCCAGCACAGAGCTTGCAGCTGCCCCTTATCTAGAAGGGATTCATAAAGCTTACTAGAGAAGCTCACAAACCAGGTGCCTGAGAAGCATGTAAGGAGCCCTGGTGGCTTAGTGGGTTATAAGTTGAGCTGCTAACTGCGAGCTCGACTTCCAACCCACCAGCCATTCAGCAGGAAAAAGATAATGTTCTCATGAAGAGTTACAGCCTTGAAAACCCTCAGGGTCAAATCTACTCTGTCCCATAGGGCCCCTGAGTCGTAATTGACTCGATGGCAGTGAATTTAAGAAACAGCCTCACTGATGATGAGGACAGAAGAGAGCAGGGAGTGTGATCCTGGAGGGCCCAGCTTTAGACATGAAACTATTCACCTGGAATGAATCCTGCTAGCCAGGTGCATCTTGACTACGCCATTTTAGCTTGTGTTTCAAAGTGACTAACTACCTAGTAGTGCATGTGTGTTCTTCAGGATAAGCTTTGTTATTTCTTAATAATCTTGATGTGAAAAAGTTTGAAATTCATTTATGTTATCACAAGCTTCGTATTATACATGTCAAAGAATTAGCTGTTTATATCTTAATTTTTGTATAATTATTTAAAGAAAATATGAATAATTATTTCCCCAAACATATAGATGCCTCCAAATCTTCAGCTTGGCCAATGTGCTGAACGAATATTATTTTCAATGTAAAACAGGTTAGGAATCACTGTTCTAGTTGAATCCTCTCAATTTATATAGGGAAAATTAAAATCTACATTGGCCAGTTCAGAGATTTTTTTCAGTTTCCTTTAGTTAGTTGGTGGAACTGAGTCTGAAACTTGGGGATCTTGACTTACCTACCTCATGTTGGCCCTTCTAACCTTAAGGAAAATTGGTGTAAGTCACTGATGATAGTTGAAAGAAGAATGCAAACCTTTAGGAAATTATTAAACGAACTGCTTATGTTTTAGAAATCTTTGAGGGCTTTCTTATGCTTAGAACCTTTCCAAAAATAGGTTTAAAAATAGATTTACAGTATTAATTTTACCATGATTGTAGCTATGTCCTTTGGGGAAAGGATGAAGGTGAGACTATAGCATATAGCAAGAGGAACTTAGGATAGATCACAAACAAAAATTGATACTAGAAGTTTATATGTACCTTTTTCCAAAGAAAAAATTAATGTATAAGGAAACTTTTGAAGTTTTTCTGGTGCCAGGATTAAGTTTGCTCTGTCTTACCTTTGATTGGAGCCCTGGTGATGTAGCAGTTACACTTTGCACTGCTAACACAGGTCAGATAGATCACAAACAAAAATTGATACTAGAAGTTTATATGTACCTTTTTCCAAAGAAAAAATTAATGTATAAGGAAACTTTTGAAGTTTTTCTGGTGCCAGGATTAAGTTTGCTCTGTCTTACTTTTGATTGGAGCCCTGGTGATGTAGCAGTTATACTTTGCACTGCTAACACAGGTCAGCAGATTAAAACCATGAGGCTTTCTATTTCTGTAAAGAGTTGCAATCTTGTAAACCCCCAGGGGAAGTTCACTATGGTCAGAATGACTTGAAAGCAGTGATTTGGGGTGTTTTATTTTGATTGGATTAGAACTGACTCAATTAAACACAATACGAATGGAAAGAGATAAGGATTTAAGTAGGTTTCAGAGAATGGTGCCATTAGCCATAGATAGTCAAATACTAATGGTGTACGTTCTGAGACATGTTACTTTGGTACCTGGCTGCTATTTTTAATACCACAGTTTTAATATAACAGTTGTACTAAAAGAAGAAATAATAGGAGTTAAGGTACAATTAACTTAAGAAATGTGTTAATATAGTTTCTAGGTAGGCATGACTGGGTGTCCGAAGGCAATTAAAAATAACTTCATGTTTAATCATAACACACATGCATTTTTTGAGGCCAAAACAATAAGTAAAAGTAAGTCACATTTAATGACATATGAAGAGATTTGAAGAAATAGCATGGAAGCCACATTGACCTCTTCGGTTATAGAAGGTAGGAGAATTAACTCCATATTGTCTAAGGGTGATTCCTATGAGGCAAAGGTTAGACATGCTTCCAGTTCCAACTTTCTTTTTCCTATTCTGACACCAAGCATTACTTTCACAGTACTCACTTCTGCTGCATTCAGTAATCCATTACAGTGGCTACAAGGAACTCACACCGTACTCAGGATTAGGGGGTTTATTGGGGAAGCCAACAGGTTACAAAACGTTAAGGATTACAGCTACCTTGTCTGCAGTACCACTGCTCAGCTACGCTGGTAGGCATGTCTCTCTGAAGTTTCTTGACCTCTCAGCTTCTCCGGCTCTTGGCCTCTGCCCTGCTTTAGCAGGTACAAAGTTCATTTAGCACTGATTGGGTCCCAAAGGGCACTCCACTCTGCAAACCAGTCTCCTACCCCAGAGCCCTCAGCTTTATGGTGGGCCTGAATGCCTCATGCTCTCAGCACTGCCTCACAGTCTCAGTGTTATACCTCTGCTGTTTCACAGCCTTCGAGTTGCTCCTCCGCTGCCTCTCCAATGGAGGATCTCAGACTCTCTTCACTCCTGGCTTTCTCATTGGTCATTGGATGCTCTTTCCTACTTCAGAAATGGCTCATATTATTCCCAGTGGAATGGTAAAACTAACCAATACCCTCAATTACAATTTCACACATCCTATTTGCCTGGTCCCACTCAGTCACTTGGTGAGAATTACAAAGATTTTGGATAGAAGAGCCATAGCAAGAAATTTCAAAAAGTTGAGGAACATGGAATTTTTATAAAAGGAATTTTCCTATGAATTTTAGAAGCCTGCTCTTATTTAAACCATTTCCCCCACCCGTCATTCCTTTTAAGTTTTCAAGATCGTCCTCTGTTTCTTTTGTTGCTTTGTATAGTTTAAAATATGTTTTAGTGAAAATTATTTGTTGCTTAGTATTCACAAAGTGGACTGTTTTCTGCAGCATAAATTGAGTATGTGCCTAGCAAAGTAAATTCTGAGGAAAATGAATAGTAATTGTAAATGAAAAAGTTAGCCTTTTTTTTTTTTGCCATTTCTGTTTTCTTATTTGATGATAGTTTTAATTCTAATAATTTGAGGTTAGTTTTCTTGGGGCAGCTATTTAATTTTCTTTTAGCTCAGAAAGCATTTACTAAATAACCGTTTCAAATAAGAAATACTTGTGTAATATATAACAGTTTATAAATCTTCTATTTCCCTTTCATTATAATTATTAAAGAAGTGCAATAAGAATTAAATATCTTATTTTGTATGTGTATACATTTACACTTCAAAAAATTTATATATTAGATTGAGATTTTGTTTAAGATGGTACAGTGAAAGTCCTTGTAAGTACAAATACATGTTGATATATAAAGAATGTAAAGTTAAAACATGTTGGCATATTCTTAGTTTCTCAGAACAAGAAAATGACTAATCTAAATTTCATTTCAGAATAAAAACCAAGACAAGCCACATAAAAGCAACCTAAAAATTAAACTGTCATCATATTCTTTGTTTTAAAACTATGGAATAATAAATCTGAGGACGATTTCTCTCAAAATTGTTTATCTCAATTTCAAGTAAGTAATATGTTTTGGTTAATATATTGTGGGCAGGGGGAGTGGGGCAAGCTTTGACACTGAAGTTGGTACATCCTACTCATTCTTAAAGAAACAGCTCAAATATCCACTGCTTTAAATTGAGCCTTTTCTGACTCCTTCCCTCACCCCTGAGAAATTCTCTTCAGTTTCCATTGCCTTAGCCCCCTCCTACATTGCTGTTAAAGGACGATTTACATTGATTCTCGTTTTTGTGGGAATAGTCACATAGCACCCTCCTGCCACCGTAGTAGAAATGAATGTGGACTCTGAGGATACAGACCTAGTTCTGAATCCTCCTGTGGGTGGGAGACTCTTGGACAGGTTATTTTACTTCGATAATTACTATTCCATAGGGATGTTGTGATTAAATAGAAAGACCAACAAGTACCTGCCATTCATAGTAATATAAGTGTTACTTTTTTACTCATCTCTTTCCAAAGTGTCTATATCACCTCATGTGTACTAAGCCCAAGCCCAGCCCATTCCAAGTTATAGAGGCCAGACAGGACAGTGTAGAACTGATCTATCGGCTTTCCAAGACTGTACAATTTTATGGGAATCAGATTGCCACATCTTTCTCCCTAAGAGTGACTTGGTGAGTTTGAGCCACTGACCTCTTTTTGGTTAGCAGCTGAGCACCTCAACCATGCATGGCATCACCAGCACTCTTTCATGTATATGATCCCAAAACACAAACCAAACCCACTGCCAGCAAGTCATTTCCATTATACAAGGACTCTGTATAGGGTTTCCAAATCTTTCTAAATCTGCAGGAATAGATAGCCTCATTTTTCTCTCTTGAAGCAGCTAGTGGGTTTCAATTGCTGACCTTGTGGTTAGCATTTCAACATTACCCTACAGCACCACCTGGATTCCTTTCATTCGCTTAATGTTATAAGTGAGTCAGGATTAAAATGAAATTTGTGTACCATTTATTTGTACCTTACAATTGGACAAACTAAAATATTTGTACATTTTTGCAGTTGAAAATGGCTAATGTCTATAAGCCAAACATTTAAAAAACATTGTTAGAAAATTTCCCTGTGTAGGCCTGAACTTCTTTAAACTGCGGAAATTATTTTTGTATATGTATATATATATATATATATACACACACACACATATACTGAGCGGGGGATGGGGGTGTTGGAGGACAGAGAGAACAGAACTGTTGAGATATGCGTGCGTGTGCACACACACAAAACAGTTGATAGTGCTGTCAATGTGGTTCCAATTCATGAAGACTACAAGTATGTTGGAAAACTGTGTTATAGGGTTTTCCATGTCTGATTTTTCAGAGTTAGGTAGCCAGGCTTTTCTTCTGAAAAATCACTGGATTCCAACTGTCAATCTTGGTAAACAGTCAAGCTTATATGAATTACTTATAATTGTGAATGACTGAAAGGTATGCAGGCTGATCATGCCTAAAAAGTGGGCAATGATAAGTCATTGATTATGGAATAACTAGTTCTTTAATGCAAGTAGATTCAATGTTTATCTTGTGAAAGTCTTATTTTCCAGTCATCAAGAGTTGCCCCCCTCCTTTTTTTCTTTAAATGATGCGAGAAAACATAAAAATATGTGGGCCAGAGGTTACTCCCAAGGTGAGGTATAAGTAGGATCTATTGTGTTCTTGATTTGTTTGTTCTTTTTTGCCTTTTGCAAATCATGGCACATAGACACACAAAAAAGTGAAGCCATTGGCTTGGAGACCTCGTTAGGATTGCAGAATGTAGCCTGGATAAATTCCTTATTACTAGAGCTGTACTGTTCATCATATTTTCTACATATATGCTAGAGTGTGTTCTGTCTGCTTTTTGTTTTAAATAACATTGTCATCCTCCATTTCCACTCCCGCCCCCAACAAATTAGAAAAATTTTAAACTAATTTTGTTAAATCACACCATGGTTAAATGATGCTTCTCACTTAAAGCTCAATATAATTGAGTCGATTATGTTCCATCGTGATCCTAAATGACAGGACAGAAGAGCCTCTGGGTTTCTGAGGCCAGAAATCTTTATAGGAGCAGAAAGCCTCTTCTTTCTCCCAGTGGTTTTGAACTACTGACCTTGTGATTAGCGACCCAATGCATAACTTACTGCACCACCAGAGCTCCTTTGAATGATGCTTAGTGAAATTAAAATAGAAGCCCTGTTAATCAAAATCATAACTGTTCTAATACAGATGATAAATCACCTTTTTAAAATCATTTTATTGGGGGCTCGTATAACTCATATCACAATCCATACATACATCCATTGTGTCAAGCACATTTGTACATGTGTTGCTATCACCATTTTCAAAATATATTTTTATATTTGAGCCCTTAGTATCGGCTCATTTTCCTCCCTCCCTCATGATCCCTTGGTAATTTATAATTTCTTTTTCATGTCTTACACTGACCACTGTCTCCCTTCACCCACTTTTCTGTTGTCTGTCCCCCTGGGAGGGGGTTATATGTCCATCATTGTGATCAGTTCCCCTTTCCCCCACCATCTTCCCCTTTCCCTCCTGGTATTGCTACTCTCATTGGTCCTGAGGGCTTTATCTGTCCTGGATTCCCTGTGTTTTCAGCCAAATATATATATATATATGTAAGTGTACATGCTCTGATTTAGCCGGATTTGTAAGGTAGAATTGGGGTCATGATAGTGGCGGGGTAGGGGTGGTGGTGGAGGGGAGCATTAACGAACTAGAGGAAAGTTGTATGCTTCATCGGTGCTGTATTGCACTCACACTGGCTTGTCTCTTCCTTGTGACCCTTCTGTAAGGGGATATTCAGTTGTCTACACATGGGCTTTGGGTCTCCGCTCTTCACTCCCCCTCATTCACATTGGTATGATTTTTTGTTCTTGGTCTTTGATGCCCGATACCTGATCCCATTGACACATCGTGGTCACACAGGCTGGTGTGCTTCTTCCATGTGGGCTTTGTTGCTTCTGAGCTAGATGGCTGCTTGTTTATCTTCAGGCCTTTAAGACCCCAGACCAGCGGTTCTCAACCTGTGGGTTGCAACCCCTTTGGGGGTCGAGAGACCCATTCACCGGGGTCGCCCAATTCATAACAGTAGCAAAATTACAGTTATGAAATAGAAACAAAAATAATTTCATGGTTGGGGGGGTCAACATAACATGAGGAATTGAATTAAAGGGTTGCGACATTAGGAAGGTTGAGAACCACTGCCCCAGACACTATCTTTTGATAGCCAGGCACCATCAGCTTTCTTCACCACATTTGCTTATGCACCCATTTTGTCTTCAGTGATCATGTGGGGAAGGTGAACATCAGACTACCTGATTATTAAAACAAATTTTTCCTGCATTGAGGGAGTACTTGAGTAGAGGCCTACTGTCTGTCTGCTACCTTAATGAGATGGTAGATATTACTATTGTTAATTCCCTGTTCTAACTGATCTGTATTAGCTATTTTAATCCACAATACCTCTTTAAATTGGTACCGTTACCTGATTTTTACACATGGGAAATTGAGGAATGGAGAGGTTAATTAACTTGCCTAAAGTTATATTGCACATTGTGGGCTTCAGCATGTGAGGATTAAATAAGAGAACATGGGTTAGACTACTGCCCACCTAAACAAAAGAAGCAGAGAAGCAAAATCTTGAGATTTTTTATCTCCAAACACTTATAAAGAATTTGATAATACCCATTACTGAGAAATGAAAGTAATCCTGAATAGATTCTCACATATACTTTTTTTAAGTCTGTTTTTTTTCTAAGCAGTGTTAATATTTTCTCTCGGATTATTGTAGACTGACTTATTTTGTTTTATGTATGTATGTATTTAAAAGGTGGTGGTAGAACTTTACAATCAGCCTGATATAAAATGTTTTTATTGTGGGTTATGCATTGAGCTGCTTAACTGCAAGGTCAGCAATTTTGAAATTACCAGCCCCACTGTGGGAGAAAGGTGACGCTTTCTATTCCTGTAAAGAGTTAAAGTCTCAGAAACCTACAGAAGTCTTTGACTCTAACCTACAGGGTTGCTATGAATCTAAATCAGTTTGATATCCGTGAACGAGTTAAGATTTTCATTTTACAAATAGTGTAAATATGTTTTCATTGTTCACTTTATAAAACAACAGGCAAAACAAAAATCCTCCTTGACCGGCAATCCTGTTTCCCTCCCCATTTGTATCAGCTTTTGCTGAATAACAGATCTTTACCAAAAACGAGCAAACCCACTGCCACAGAGTCTATTTTGACTCATAGCGATCCTATCTTTATTGAAACAGAGTGCCACATCTTTCTCTTCCAGAACCTCTAGGGTCCCTTAACCAAACCAACCCACCCCACTACCATCCAATTGCTTCTGACTCATAGCAATCCTACCTAGGGGTTTCTCAGGCTCCAAAGCTTTATGGGAGCAGATAGCTTCATCTTTCTCTAGTGTAGTAGCTGGTGAGTTTGAACCACTGGTTTTGCTGTTGACCTTCCAGTGCATGCCCAACAGCACTACCACAGCTCCTTCTAAAGCTCCTACTACACCTCCTTTAAACTTCAAGCTTTTAAGTAATTGCTGTTTGGACGATGGACTATGCTTAGTTGAACTGGACTATGCTTAGTTGAACAATTCTGCTGCTTCTGGTAGGACACATTAATGTGACTGCAGGTGGATCAGGCTGGAGGTGGTTAGTCTAGGATGCTTTAATTCTCTGGGAATTGTGTTGGCTGAGTTGATAGAAGGCTTTGTGTCTCCAGTAGGTTGTTGCCATTAGGTACAGTCAAGCCAGTTACAACTAATGTAGCAGTCCCTTGTACAACAGAATGAAACACTGCCAGCCCTGCACCATCCTCACAGTCATTGCTGTGTTGGTGTTTTGTATGATTTCCTGTCTATGAATTCCGAGATCGGTAGAACTGTAGAGATAGTATCTGGATTAATAATTGCCTAGGGGCATGTGAGAGGAGGATGGGGGCAGAATGTGAAGCTAATAACAAGGAGTATAAGAAGAAAATGTTCTGAAATTGATTGTGGTAATGATTGCACAACTCTTCTTAATATGCTTGAACAATTAAATTGTATATGGCAGGTATATGTCATGTCAATAAACTACTTTAAAAAATGACCTTTGTAAATTTGTTTTTATCCTATAAATACTTTTTTAAAATCTCATGGAATTTTGTTTTTCACTGTGGTTTGATTTTCATTTCTGCATTATATCTCTAATTGTTTTCACTTTTGTATGTGATAATAGTATTTGGCACATGAACTTTCATGGCCAATATGTCTTTTAGAGCAGTACTTTTCAAAGTATGAAGAATTAGTTGTTGTTTTTTCTGATATTTTAGAGTACGTTAAACGTGAATCACTAGAAAAATGAAATGAGAAAAATTGACAAGCAAAATACTATCTCCAGATTTTTTATTATTACATTCAATAGTAATGCTGACCTGTCATATTGTTGTAAGAATTACTAAATGCTCACTCAAATTTTATACTAGTTCATTGTAGACCTGCAATAGCTAGTTCACAGATTCGATTTTGAAGAGCATGGCAGATTATATCCTTTTATCACTCTAATGAGACCCTTTAATTCTTTCCTTTTTGAATCATATTCGATGTCCAAATCACTGTTCCTTTTATTTCCTTGATAGGTTATTGCCTGTCACTATTTTTAATCCTTTTATGGCACTTGAATTTGTTTTTTTTAATCATTTTATTGGGGCCTCTTACAGCTCATCATCATCCATCCATCCTGTCCAGCACTTTTGTACATATGTTGTCATTATCTCATTTTCAAAACATTTTCTTTCTACTTTGGCCCTTGGTATCAGCTCATTTCCCCCTCCCCCACCTTCCCTCCCTTATGAACCCTTGATAATTTTTAAATTATTATTTTTTCATGTCTTACACTGACCACTGTCTCCCTTCACCCACTTTTCTGTTGTTCATCCC
>NW_022107431.1:41832860-41851043 GCF_000313985.2 Echinops telfairi | reverse complement strand
GATTTTTTGTTCTTTGAGGCCTGATACCTGATCCTATCCACAACCTCATGATCACACAGGCTAGTGTTCTTCCATATGGGCTTTGTTGCTTCTGAGCTAGATGGCTACTTGTTTATCTTCAAGCCTTTTAAGACCCCAGATGCTATGTCTTATGATAGCCGGTCTTCAGTGATCGTGTCAGGGAAGGTGTGTATCACAGAAAACCTGGTTATTAGAACAAAGTGTTCTTGCATTGAGGGAGTACTTAAGTGGAGGCCCAGTATCCGTGTGCTGCCTTAATACTTAAGGAAATAGATCTATGCCCATATATTTAATCATATATATACATATGTACATGCCTGTATTTAGACCTTGATAAATGGCCTTTGCCTCCTAGTTCTTTCCTGTATTTCCTTTTTCTTTCCTCTTGTCCCACTATCATGTTCAGCCCTCATTCGGGCTTCAGTAATTCCTCTCAGCTACATTGCCCTTGACCAAAGCCTCACCAGGCATCCTACTCCCTCCTTGCCATAGATTTTAGATCACTTGTTCCCTTGTCCTTGGGTTTGTTGGCACCCCTTCCTTTCCTCTGCCTCCCCCTCTCCTGTGTTTGCCCCCCCCACCCTTGTTTTCTCCAAATTGTTTATCCCTCATAGCTTATCTAGACAGACATGCAGAGACAATGATAAAACACACACACACAAAGACAAAACAACAAAACCAACAGCAAAAAAAAGAAAAACCTATAAATAGTCCCAGGTCTGTTTGTTGACCTTTGTCAGTGTTTTCCTGTCAAGTCTGATGGGGTGCCATGCCCTGGCCCCAAAGCCTATTTTTGGTATTCCTCCAGGACTTCATTGCTTTGCTCCCCTTCCTCTTCTGTTGCACACCCTTAGTGTTTTGCCCGTGCGGTGGGGTCAGATGGGCCATAATTCCCCCACTGTGTCTCCAGTGTTGTCCCTTGTAGCACTACGGGTCAGTAAGGGACGATGTGGCTCATACTGGGGCTGGCCCTATGGTCCTCTCTGTTCACTGGCTGCTCTGAGCAGGAATCTCGTCCTAGGGCCTTGGTGGGCCAGGACGTGTTCCACTCTCCTTCCTTCCCTCTTCGTTTGCTCCTGTGTGCCGTGATCAGAAGTGCCCTCTCCCTGAGCTGCAGCTTTAGTGCTGTCCTCTGAAGTGCATTCTTCTGTGGCAGTGGATCCACATAGTTGGGATTGGGGCTGGCCCTGCAGACCTCTCTGTTGATTCGCTGCTTCCTGCAGGTATGTTGCATTCATGTCTTGGCGCACTAAGTTAAAGTCTGGTCCCTCTCTCTCTCTCCCCCTCTCCTGTGGAGATAAAAACAGCACCCTCCCCTTGGGTGGGTTAGTGCCTTGTTCCCCCATTACCCATGTCTTTTTTTTCCCATTGTTTATTTTCTAGATTTTTAATCTCATCAGAATATTTTCAATAGGGCATCTTTATTTTTTATTTTTTTAAATCATTTTATTAAGGGCTCATACAACTCTTATCACAATCCATACATACATCAATTGTGTAAAGCACATTTGTACATTCATTGCCCTCATCATTTTCAAAACATTTCCTCTCCACCTAAGCCCCCAGCATTAGGTCCTCATTTTTCCCCTCCCTCCCCACTCCCCCCTCCCTCATGAGCCCTTGATAATTTAAAAATTATTATTTTGTCATATCTTGCCCTGCCCAATGTCTCCCTTCACCCACTTTTCTGTTGTCAGTCCCCCAGGGAGGAGATAACATATAGTTCCTTATAATCAGTTCCCTCTTTCCAACCCACTCTCCCTCCACCCTCCCAGTATCGTCACTCACACCACTGGTCCTGAAGGGATCATCCGCCCTAGATTCCCCGTGCTTCCAGTTCCCATCTGTACCAGTGTACATCCTCTGGTCTAGCCAGACTTGCAAGGTAGAATTCAGATCATGATAGTGGGGGCGGGGAGGAAGCATTTAGGAACTAGAAGAAAGTTGTATTTTTCTTTTTTTTGAAAGTTGTATTTTTCATAAATGCTACATGGCACCCTGACTGGCTCGTCTCCTCCCCGAGACCCCTCTGCAAGGGGATCTCCAGTGGCCTACAAATGAACTTTGGGTCTCCACTCTGCACTCCCGCCATCATTCACTATGGTAAGATTTTTTTGTTCTGATGATGCCTTACACCTGATCCGTTCGACACCTCGTGGTTGCATAGGTTGGTGTGCTTCTTCTATGTGGGCTTTGTTGCTTCTGAGCTTGATGGCCGCTTGTTTACCTTCAAGCCTTTAAGACCCCAGACGCTATATCTTTTGATAGCCGGGCACTATCAGCTTTCTTCACCACATTTGCTTATTCACCCGCTTTGTCTTCAGCGGTTGTGTCTGGAAGGTGAGCATCATAGAATGCCAATTAAATAGAAGAAAGTATTCTTGCATTGAGGGAGTACTTGAGTGGAGGCAATTGGGCATCTTTAATTGTTTAATTTTTCTTCTGGAATTTTAAACTTTTTAATATTTTTTCCTTTAATTTTGGCTTTTGTAGCACAGATGGTTTTTTTTAAAACATAGGTAAAAAATCACTTTTAAAGGCATGTGCATACAAAAAATAGTTTATAAAATTCAAGAGGGAAACAAAATTTTTTTATTTTTAGAATATTAACAGTCACTGAGCTACAAACATCCAGCCACCTAATGTACAACCCATAATTTTGAATCAACCCTGGAAATTTTTGAGGTTACAAACAAAGAGTGTTTAAATTCTTCCTTTAAAAAAACCTAACTACTATAGTCAACTTCACCTGAACAATTTAGACTTGACTGCATATAAATTTGCTATGAGGCACCACTGCTAATGGTAATTTATAATGTAATTTATACTCATTTTTTACTTTCTGGTTGGTTGAAGTACTGTTTGAGTTACTATTTCTTAGGAAATGTATATAGGTGTAGTTTTTCTGAACACCCGTGTCTGATAGGATTCAGTGTTGCATGTTCATGTTCATGACAGCATGACTTAGTATGGTGCTGTTGGATCCCAGACTTTTTTCTTTAAAATGCTGTAAACATTACTCAGGTCTCTCTCATTGTTGACTGGGAGTGCAACAATGCTTTGAGGTACTTTTCATTTTGAAATAGTTCCTTTATTGTAACGTTGGTCATTGCTTCCAGTCTGTTTGTTGTATTTTTTAAGGAGGTATATATGTCATTTATGGATCACATTTCCTTCCTATAGCTACTCTCTCTATTGATTTTAAATATGCTATGCCACTAATGGAGCCCTGGTTGCATAGTAGTTAGGCTGCTAACTGCAAGGTCAGCAGTTCAAAACCATAAATCTCTCCACAAGAGAAAAGTGAGACTTCCTGCTCCTATAAAGAGGTACAGTATTAGAGACCCACAGGGGCAGTTCTGCTCTGCCTTACAGGGTCACTATGAGTCAAACGCCTTGATGGCAAATTAATTTATACTTCTGATTAAAAGATAGAATTCAATTACTAAGATTTAAAAATGGAGGTAGGATCTACATATAATTGTTGAAAATCAGAATAACCTCCTTTTTTTTCACTAAAATTCTTGTGATGTACAACCTATTTTCTACCTTGGAGAAAGTCTCCCCTAATCAGAAACAGCCCCCTGGTGAATATTTTGTTTTCATCTTCTACATTATTGTCTTTTTTTACAATATTGTCCATGCCACCCCCACCCTCATGAATCTTTGTTGTTCTAATTCTTAGAGTTCCATTTTCATCTTCATTAAGGAACCTAGCTGGCACAAGTAGTTTTTGCTTGTCTGCTAACTTAAAATTTGGCTGTTTGAACCCATGTGTAGGTTCTGTGGTAGAAAGAACTGGTGAACTATTTCCATAGAGATTCTAGCCAAGAAAATAATTTGGGGCGCTTATATTCTGTAATACATGTGTCTCTATGAGCTGTAGGCTGACCCAGTGGCAACTGAGAATAACTGTATACATCTTTTCTGTTTTTTGTTTTAACTCATCATCTTTCTTTGTGAACAAGGTTTCATGAAACCCTTAGGTTCTTCTACTGAGAGACGTGAAAAAAACAAAAACTCACTGCCCTTGAGTTTACTCCAATTCAGTGACCCCACAGGACAGGATAGAATTGCTCCTGTGGCTTTCTGAGACAGGGTAGAAAGCCTCGTCTTACACACTGAGCTGGGAAATGCAAGGTCAGCAGTGCAATAACCTCCACCTGTTCTGTGGTAGAAACATGACAGTTTCTACTCTCCCAAAGAGTTACAGACCCAGAAACCCACAAGGACAGTTCTACTTTGTCTTACAGGGTGGCTGTGAGTTGGAATTGACTCAATGGCAGTGAGTTTGATTTTGGACTTTGGTTAGTGTTTGCCAAGGAATGTATCCCTGGGTGGTACACATGGGTAAGCACTTAGTTACCAGCTGACAGAGGTTCAAGTTCAGCCTGATGTACTTCAGAAGAAAGGCTTGGTGATTTACCTGCAAAAATTCACAGCCATCGAAAACTCTATGGAGTTCAGTTCTCTGAAACACATGGGGTTGGTGTGATTCAGGATTTATTGGTGGCAATTTGTTTGTGTTTTGTATTAGTGCTTGCCAACAGGCAGGGTATGGCAAGTCGGTTTAGTCTTCTTGATTTCCCACTTACAAAGTTACAGAATTCGCCACCCAGATTCCCAGAGTGAGCTTCATTTGGTGTGCCTCCTCCACTGATTGATGAAGGTTTTTCTCCCTGTTCTCATTTCACAGATGTCTGGCCGTGTGGGAGCTAATTTGTTCCTGGATAATCTGAGGCAGTGTATTTTTTGTAGTGTATGTTTTGATTTTTAAACCTGAAGCATGGCATGAAAACCTTTAGTTGTAAAATCCATCAGGACATGATAGTGCTGGAAACTGACCACCTATCCCAGGATGGAGAGAGCTTAGGCTCCAGCCAGTTTCTTGGAGCTGTGGGTTTAGAATAGATGAGGAAAGAAAGTTATCGAGTGGGAGACTAAAACCTCAGCCCTCTTAGAAAGCTTTTGAGAACTAGTTCCTGTAAGACAGACTGTATTTTCAAGGTTGGATATTTTAATGAAAAACTTGGGAGAAAGGTTGTTTTATATTTCATCAATTCCAAGAAGTATATTCCTGTCCCCATCTGTAACTGGGATGTGTCTTATCAGTAGTGTACCATATTTATCTGCAGTTTTTCTTTTTTGCTTATTTTCAACAGTTTTATTGGCACATATCTTATACACCATATAATTGAGTAGTTCAATCGTTCAGTCATCAGGGAGAATTGTACAATCACCACCACATTTATCTTAGAGCATCCCCTCCACGCACCCCTCACCCCCCACCCCCGACCCCATGGTTAAATTGCCTTTAAAAGGAGTTGTGCAACCATGATCAGTTCTAGTGCTCCCTACCCCCTCCTGCCTTTATTATGTATACCTGAAATCCCCTTTCCCTCTCTGTCGCCCATCCCCCACCCTTGCATTCCCTGTAACACCTTGTATCAGGTACAGTATTATCATTATACATCCATTCTTCCTGTGCTTCACAGCTGGGAAACTCCACAGACAACAATGAAAAACAAATTGCACTAAGGATAAGATAATATTAGCATAAAGACAAAAATTGAAATGAATGAGAGGGAGAAGACAGACCCTCATTAACATTCAAGAAGCCAGGGAAGAAATGAATGTCACGGAACAACTAAGAGTTACTTGAACCCAGAATAAATTCAGGTCGTGTCTAGGGAGGTCAGCTGACTAAATATCATGTGTTCGATCTAGCATAATCAACATTACAGTGGTCTCTGCCTGATAGTAAGGCTGTTAAGGACTCTTGCCTTTGGCTAGAGCTGGCTCAGTCTGACTAGCTACTCTGCAGATAGGTTTTGTGCTCCCACCATCCTCCATAGCCTTCTATAAATTGGGTGTTCATAATTTTAGCTCTGATACTTTTCACCATATTCAAATTTTGTAACTGTCATCTTTGGATCACACAAGCTGGTGTGCTTCTGTGTGGACCTGACTGCTTACTTAGATGGCTGTTTGTTTGAATAAACCTTTAAGACCTTAGACACTACTCCGATTGATAGCGGGCACCATCTACTTCCTTCATCACACTTTGCTGTAGCACACTTCAGTGATCATTTTATGAAGGTGAGTATTGAGCAGGGCCATGATGTAAGAACTAAGTTTCATTTTTAGTAGTGCAAAATTGAATGCATTTTAGTTGGCATTTTTGAGTTAATGAAATATTCACAGATGCCTTGTGCCATTCTACATAGAATCTATTTATGTATGGATTAAAAGGTTAAAAATATCCTTCTCTTAGAACAATTTTGGCCTTGGGTTAAGTTCTTAGTATTATATACCTGGACATCTGATAAAGGTAGAACATCAGCTGTCTGACCATGCACTATTGTTTATGGTAAAAATGTTTTGCAATTAGTAAATTATATGTGAACTGGGAGAACTGAATTCTATAGCATTGGGCTTTCCTGAGTGATAATTCTAGTCTGTTGCTGAGGCTCAGGAAGCTATGCCTGTAGGGGTTTGAGATTCAGGTTGGTATTTGGTCCTTCTAAGCTAGGCTCCCTCGATGTTGCAGCTAATACTGCTAACTGAAAGGTCTGAGATTTGAGTCCACCCAGAGGCACCTCAGAAGAAAATTTGACAATTTACATAGAAAAAAAGCAGCCATTGAAAACTATGGAGTACCGATCTACTCTGACACACTTGGGGGGAAATGAATAGTTCCTTAATTACTGTGTGAGGGGACTTTTGCTGAAGAGAAACTACCTGACACTGCTCTGCTAACATGTTTTCTGTTTTGTATCCTGCTGAGTCCCATTTATCCAATGCCTGGTGTGGCTTGTTTGGTCATACTTCTTTTTTTTTAAGTCATTTTATTGGGAGCTCATACAACTCTTATCACAATCCATACATACATCAGTTGTATAAAGCACATTTGTACATTCGTTACCCTCATCATTCTCAAAACATTTGCTCTCCACATAAGCCCCTGGCATCAGCTCTTCATTTTCCCCCATCCCTCCCTCATGAACCCTTCATAATTTATAAATTATTATTTTGTCATATCTTACACTGTCTGACTTCCCCCTTCACCCACTTTTCTGTGTGTCCGTCCCCCAGGGAGGAGGTTTTATGTGTAGATCCCTGTAATCGATTCCTCATTACCCTACCCTCTCACCTCCCCCCCAGTATCACCACTCTCACCACTGGTCCTGAAGGGATCATCCATCCTGGATTCCCTGTGTTTCCATTTCCTATGTACCAGTGTACATCCTCTGGTCTAGCCTGATTTGTAAGATAGAATTGGGATAATGATAGTGGGGTGGGGAGGAAGCATTTAGGAACTAGAGCAAAGTTGTATGTTTTATCGTTGCTACACTGCATCCTGACTGGCTTGTCTCCTCCCCGTGACCCTTCCACAAGGAGATGGCTAATTGCCAACAGATGGACTTTGGGTCTCCACTCTGTACTCCCCCTCATTCACAACGATATGATTTTTTGTTCTTTGATGCCTGTTACCTCATCCCTTTGACACCTCGTGATCACACAGGCTGTGGTGTGCTTCTTCCATGTGTGCTTGGTTGCTTCTGAACTAGATGGCCGCTTGTTTACCGTCAAGCCTTTAAGACCCCAGACGCTATATCTTTTGATAGCTGAGCACCATCAGCTTTCTGCACCACATTTGCTTATGCACCCATTTGTCTTCAGCAATCGTATTGGGGGGGTGAGCACACAATGATAGGATTTTTTGTTCTTTGATGCCTGAAAACTGATCCCTTCAACACCTCGTGGTCACACAGGCTGGTATGCTTCGTCCATGTGGGCTTGGTTGCCTCTGAGCTAGATGGCCGCTTGTTTACCTTCAAGTCTTTAAGACCTTAGACATTATATCTTTTGATAGCCAGTCTCCATCAGCTTTCTTCACCACATTTGCTTATGTACCCGCTTTGTCTTAAGCGGTTGTGTCGGGAAGGTGAACATCATGGAATGCCAGTTTACTAGAATAAAGTATTCTTGCATGGAGAGAGTACTTGAGTGGAGGCCCAGTGTCCACCTGCTACCTTAATACTAAAAATTTATGCACATATATTTACATATGTACATGCCTCTATTTAGATTTCTATAAATGCCCTTTGCTTCCTAGCTCTTTCCTCTATTTCCTTTGACTTTCCTGTTGTCCCACTATCACGCTCAGCCTTCATTTGGGTTTCAGTAATTCCTCTTGGTTGCATTATGCTTTGTCACACCCTACCAGGCCTCCTACACCCTCCTCACCACTGATTTGGATCACTTGTTGTTCCCTTGTCCCTGGGTTTGTTAACACCACTTTCTTTCCCCCCACTTACCACTCTCTCGTGTCCCCCCCGGAACTGTTGGTCCCGTTATTTTCTCCTCCAGATTATTCATTCAGCCTATCTTATTTAAACAGACCTGCAGAGATAATAACATGCACAAAAACAAGACAGAGCAAAATCAAGCAACAAAACAAAACAACAAAAAGCCAATGACAAAACAAAGAAAAACACAACACAACTACAACAAAAAAGAAAAGCTGTAGTTAGTTCAAGGACTGTTTGTTGGCCTTTAGGAGTGTTTTACAGTCAAGTTTCATGGGGTGCCAAGCCCTGGTCCCAAAGTCTATTTTAGGTATTCCTTGGGGACTTTGTTGCTCTGTTCCCTTTGCTGTTCTTTTGCACGCCCTTAGTGTTTTGCCTTGGTGTGGTGGGATCAGATCGGGTGCAATTCCCACACTGTGTCTCCAGTGTTGTCCCCTGTAGGGCTATGGGTCAGTGAGGGATGTCATGTCTCATAGTGGGGCCGGCCATGTGGTCTTCTCTGTGGATTGGCTGCTCTGAGCAGGAATCTCTTCATCAAGGCTTGGTGGGCCAGGATGCCCTCCACTCTTCCTCCCCCTTCATTTGCTCCCGTGTGCTCTGATCAAACATGCCCCTCTCCCTAAGCTGTAGCTTCAGTGCTGTCTTCTGAAATAAATTCTTCTGGGGGGAGGGTCAGCTGTCCACATAGCTGGGATTGGGACGGCCCTTCGAGTTTGGTCATATTCTAGTTGGGCCTAATGAGGTAGTGTTCTGTAGTTCATGCTGTTGGTTGTTTGTTTTTGGAGTGTGTGTTTTAAAATGTTTTACTGCTAAGTGAATATTCTTCATAATTATTTTAAATTATTAAACATATAATAATGTGAGAGTATCTATCTACATTTAAGATTAAGGAATAATAATAAAGTACCCAAGCTAAGAACTGGAACCTTACCAGACTTTGAGGTTCCTGATTGCCTTCTCCTCTCCCATCCCCCACTCCAGAAATAACTACTATCCTCTAATTTAGGTTAATAGTGTCCTTGTTTTCCTTCATAGTTTCATCATATATGTATATACCAAAACATTGTATAATCTTTTTGGAGATATTTATGTGTGACTTTTTACATTTATCAGTGACCTTTCTTCTCTATAAGTATATATTTGGGAATCAGCTATGTATATATTATATAGCTGTAATTCAATCTCATTTTTACTGCTGTATAGTATTCCACTGTATAAATATAGTACATTTATCATTCTAACTGTGGCAAGTAAGTTGGTTCTTATTTTGTTTTCCAGTTTCAAACAGTGCTATTATAAAAACACTTCCACCAGCAGTGGATGAATTTTTTTTTAAGTGGAAGAGGTTCTTATGCTTCATACTTTCACCAATAATTAGAATTGCTTGGCTGTTTAAGTTTTAAATTAATTTTCATAACGTGTAAATGATATCTGTGAGATTTGTATATTTTTGTATATTTTGTATATTTTCATAACGTGTAAATGATATCTGTGAGATTTGTATATTTTTCTCTCACTGAATGAGCCCTGGAAAGTGTTGAACTGCTAACCTGGAGGTTGGCAGTTCAAAACCACCAGCTATTCTGCAGTAGAAAAGAATGTCCTTTTGCCCTAAAGACTTGCACTTTCAGGGACCCTCCATAGGGTCTTTGTGAGTTAGAATTGAGTCTATGACAGTGTTTTTCCAATGATTTTTTAAGGAGCCCTGGTGGTGCTTTTCGATAATCATTGAATTGCTAACCACAAGGTCACTGGTTCAAAAGCACCAGCTCTGTGGAAGAAAAGTAAGGCTTCTATAATATTCAATTTCAGAAATCTTAAGGAGAAATTCTCCTCTGCTGTATAGGGTTGATATGAGTCGGCATGGAGACTATGGCAGTGACAGTGTGAATGAGCTTGAATTTTGACATATGTTTATTGTCTACTTGTTCTATCCTGGGGAAGAAGTGTTGACGTTTCCAACTGTAATTGTGAATTCATCAGTTTCTCTTTCTAGTCCTATCAATTTTTGCTACATGTTTTTGGAGCTTTGTTAGAATTATACCCGGTAATATTCCTTGTTATGAAGTATTCATCTGATATTAATTTACCCCACTCTAGCCTTTTTTAGATTAGATTTGTATGGTTTATCAAGTCAAAGTCTGAGATTTCTCCTTCTTGCTGTCTCCTAGATCCTAGCAACATATATAAGACTCGGGCTCAGCTCTATATCTTGTGAATAAGGAGTCATTAGAGAGTTGGTTGAGCCCTACGGGCACAGTGGTTAAAGTACAAGTCTGTTAGCCCAAAGGTCAGTAGTTCAAACCCCCTAGCTGCACCTTGGGTAATAGATGTGTCAGTGTGCTTCTGTAAAAGTTTACCATTAGGGAAATCCTATAGAGCAGTTAGTCTGATAGGATCATTTTGAGTTCAGTGGATTAGAGGGCCAGTGGGGTTTGGGGATTTTAAGGTGGTAGTTGCAATCAAATACTGAGAAGTAGCTTCAAAGATAGAGACCAATGAAGAATTGCCTTCCAATATGAGGGTAACTCAGAAAGTATTGCTATTAAGTCAAAGAAAGCTTTATTAGACAAAAGTACAAAATATGAATCTGCTATTTCTTGACATATTTTCTGTCTAGATCAGCGATTCTCAACCTGTAGGCTGCGACCCCTTTGGGGGTCGAACGACCCTTTCACAGGGATCGCCTAAGACCTCGGAAAACACATACATATTTTACAATATATAATTACATATTGTTTTGTGATTAATCACTATGCTTTATGTTCAACTTGTAAAAATGGAAATACATCCTGCATATCAGATATTTACATTATGATTCATAATAATAGCAGAATTACAGTGATGAAGTAGCAATGAAAATAATCATGGTTGGGAGTCACCACAACATGAGGAACTGTATTAAAGGGTCGCAGCATTAGAAAGGTTGAGAACCACTGCTCTAGATCTATACATTCTGATGGTGGTGTTTACATTTCTAAATCCTTCTCCGACGAAAAATTCTTCACTTTTGAATTTGCACCACATTGAAACAGCAGTTTTTGCATCCTCTGGGAACTCAAAGCATGTTCCATTTTTTCCCTTTTTTTTTAAAGTTTGTGAAACAAAAAAGTCTGAAGAGGAAAGAACAGGGCTGAAGGCAGGATGGGTTAGGGTTTCCCATTGAAATTCTCCTAGTACAACCCTGGTTATTCTTAAAGAATGATCAGGTACCTTATTATGATGAAAAAAAAGTTCTCAGTGCAATTTTTCTGGCCTTTTCTCACCAGTGCAGTTTTCAGTTTTATTAAAACATCTTGATAATAAGAGCTTGTGATTGTCCTGCATCCTTAAGAAAATCTATCAAGATGATTCTATTGAAGTTCCCCCAAACAGCCACCATGATCTTCTCAGCTGACCTCTCTGCTTTGACCTCTCAGCAAATCCACTCAGAAGTCCCCATTTTGACTTGACATTGTTCTCTAGCTAGCATTAGTAATTCTAAGACCCTTTCCCACTTACAATTCATTTCCTAGAATCTTCTTCATTAGCTTCCATCTTGTTAAACAGACTGGTGGGAAGACCAGCACGATGTGCTAGCTGATCTTTGTGTAACACTTTTAGCATCCATTGAGCCAAAAACTTCATGAGGACAAGATGTTCACTTAAAATGGGAAAGGCTTAACCAATCTTAACTTCAGTAGTTGTGACATCAATGGTAAGTCTATGATCTTCTTCCAACATTTCCGTACGTCAGCCACAGTTTCATCCTCCATGGAGGTGGACAGTGTTCCCTTTCTTGGCTCACCTCTGAGGTCTTCCTGACCTCACTGGAAACACTTGATCCATCTAAAACATGGTTTCTCATGTGGGACTGCATTCTTCATCAATTTGTTGTAAAGCTTTGGTGACTGGAGGAGATTGATGTTCACTTGAATTTTGTTAAGAACTTGCTATAGCTCTGACTTGAAAATTGAGGGGATTTTTTTCCCCATGGCACAAAAATATTCTAGTTTTAGGAAGCACTCTAATAAGACTAAGACAAGTATTTTTGAGAAAATATGTGAATAACCTCACTCTCAGACAGAGTGCATTGAAAGGTGGACGAATGGCAGATGTAGTTAGCTTAAAATTTAACACCTCATCATTTGTTCTTCCGTTTCACCCATTTAAAATTTGTTCTAGTGTTTATTTTTTCTTTTATCTTTTCAATTGAGGTTTTTCTTTGTTTTGATGGGTTGGTTGGTATTTTTGTTGGGCTTGGGTATGTTTTACTTCAAATGAAATCCAAGACAGGTAAATCTATAGAGATGTAATTGGATTAATAGTTTCTTGGGGTTATGCCGGGAGTTTGGGGCAAACAGCGAGCTAATAATAATGAGCACAAGAAAGAAAATGTACTATAATTGTAGGTGGTGGTGATTGTACAACTCTTTAATATGTTTAAACCATTGAGTTGGATGGTACATGAATCACATGGCAATAAAGCTGTTAAAATCGCCTCTTAAAAAGATGATTATGTGTTTTTATTTCTGGTATTTTTTTGAGCATGTTGGTTTTGTGGTTTGGTGTCTTTTATTTAATTTGTAAATTACCAAGGCATTATCTCTTTATGAAATTTCTTTTGGCTCATTCTTTCTCTTTTCTCTGAATTTAATGACACATATATTAGGCCATTTGGTTTTGTATCACAGTTCTTGTATGATCTTCTTTTTTTTAACCCCTCCTTTTTCTAGTATAAGATTCCTCTTTCTCTTTAGGGCAAATTACTTTGATGATTATTGCATTGTTGCTATTTTTGAAGTATTCCTATTTCAGAAGATAAAACTATATTGGACAGGAATATACTTTTGTACATACCCTGAGATACTTTTGATTATTAGTAAAATTAAAATTTACAGTAAAATTTCTTCCAGTTAAAACCAGCTGGATAGATTTGGGGACCATGAGACATGGCCCAGAATTGTGATTTGGTGACTATTGTCAAGATAGAATGAGGATAAATCAAAATGTTTGCTACAAGACCATGATAGGTGCTGTTGAGTGAGTTCTGACTCAGAGCAACCCTGTGTTAAACAGAATGAAAACTGTCCAGTCGTCTGTCATCCTCACAGTTGTTATGTTTGAGCCCGTTTTTGTAGCCACTATGTTAATCCATCTCATCGAGGAGCTTCCTCTTTCCCGCTGACCTTAACAAGCATGTCATCCTTTTTCAGGATCTCATCTCTCCTGATAATATGTCCAAAGTATGAGACAAGGTATTACAATCCTCAACTTCTTCCAATACAAATTTGGTTGTTTATCTAGCAATCCATAGTGCTTTCGATACTCCTACCACAATTATAGAAATCTATAAAATCATTGTCATAGTCTCATTAGGATGCCTTCAGAAAAAAGATCTAATAAAACGGTGGTTTCTGAAGTTTTGGTGTCTTTTTGAGACTCTATCTAGAGGGTAATCTAGGTAGATTTTCTCATAAGACCAAGGACAATTATGGAAGCTTAGTAGGAGGTATTGTGAGAGCTACATTGGTGAGAAAAAGCCAGGTATGTTGCATCAAGGAATTTTTTTCCCTCACCACAACAATGCACCTGCTCATGCTTCAAAGGTAGGAGGAGCTGTCTTCGGAGAATTGCATTGAGAAACCTTACTCTATCATATAACTCTCATCTTGTTTCTACAGACTTCTTTTTGTCCTACAAACTCAAAGAATACTGAAAAGGACTATAATACGAGGCTTTTGAAGATGCCAAACTGCCATTTTGACGTGATGCAAATAGAAGATTGTAGAATTCTTGGAAGAATGTTTAGAGAGATGGAACTATCTGGACCTAAATAGCAGATAAAAGAACTGAATGGAAATTTTCAAAGGGAAGCTCAGGAAGACAAAGAATTATAATGAAATGTGCAAAAGCCTGGATTTAGAAAACCAAAGGAAAGGCACTCAGCATATATCAAGCTGAAAGAGCTAAAAAACATTCTAGCCTTGAGTTGCAAGGTATTGAACAATGCAGGACACATCAAAAGAAGATGGAAGAAGCGGGAGGTGGGGAAAGGAAAGGGGGAGCCAACAAGCTAAGGAACAAGGGAACAACAAGCGATCTAAAATCGATGGTGAGGGCGTAGAATGCCTGCTAGGGTTTGATCAAGTACAATGTAGCTGAGAGGAATTACTGTGAGCTGTATGAGGGTTGAACATGATAGTGGGACAGGAGGAAAGTAAAAGGAAATTGAGGAAAGAACTAGTCATTTATAGAGATAAATATAGGCATGTATATATGTAAACAATATATTATGATAGGGATCTAGGTCTATGTACATATATTTATGTGTTAAGTATTAAGGTAGCAGACGGATATTGGCCTCTACTCAACTCCTCCCTCAGAGCATGAACACTTTGTTCTAATAACATGACATTCTGTGACACTCACCTTTCCCACACAATCACTGAAGACAAAAATGGGTGCATAAGCAAATGTGAAAAAAGCTGGTAGTGCCCGGCTATCAAAAGATATAACCCATGGGGTCATAAAGGCTTGAAGTTAAACAAGCAGCCATCTAACAGGGAAGCAACAAAGTCCACATGGAAGAAGCACACCAACCTGTGTGACCACAAGGCGTCAATGGGATTAGGTATCAGGCATCAGAAGACCTGAAATAACCATTTTGATGTGAATGAAGGCCGTCAGGATGGATACCCAAAATCTGTCTGTTAACAGTTGGACATCCCCTGATAGAAGGGTCACAAAGAAGGGACGAGCCAGCTAGGGTGCAGTATAGCACCGATGAAACAACATTCCTCTCGTTCTCTAATGCTTCCTTCCCCCGCCCCCCCACTATCATGATCCCAGTTCTATCTTAAAAATCTGGCTAGATCAGAGCATGTACGCTGATACAGATAAGAGATCTCGACACATGGAATTCAGAACAGATAAACCCCTCAGGACCAGTAATGAGAGTAGTGATACCACGAGGGTAGGGGAATGAGGGAGAAAGGGGGAACCGATCACAGTGATCAACATACAACAACATCCCCCCTACCTGCCAGGGACAGACAATAGAAACATGGGTGAAGGGAAATAGTGGACAATGTAAAATATGAAAATAAAAATAATTTATAAATTATCAAGGATTCACGAGGGTCGGAGGGAGAGGAAAAAAGAGGCACCGATACCAAGGGCTCAAGTAGAAAGAATGTTTTGGAATTGATGTCAACATAGCGTGTACAATTGTGCTTGATACAATTGATATAAGGATTGTTAAAGAGCTGTGAGCCCCTAATTAAATGATTTATTAAAATAAAAAAAATAGAATCTGGGGTTTAAAGGCTTGCAGTTAAGCAGTGGCTATCTAGCAGGGAAGCAATAAAACCCACATGAAAGAAGCACAACAGCCTGTGGGGTCATGTGGTGTCAATTGGATCAGGTATCAGGCATCAGAAGACCCAAAACAAATAATCATGTTGATGCGAACATATGTACAAATGTGCTTGATACAATTGATGTATGGATTATTGTAAGAGCCCCCAATAAAATGATTTGTTAAAAAAAGATGGAAGGAATTAAAAAAAAGAACTAGTCAACATTTGCCATTTTAAGAGATAATGAAGGAAGAAGTCCAAGCTGTGCTGAAGATGCTAACAAAAAACAAGGTTCCAGGAATTGACAGAATACCAATTGAAATGTTTCAACACGCTGATGACGCACTGGAAGCACTCAACTAGTCTATCCCAAGAAATTTGGAAGACAGCTACCAGGCCAACTGACTGGAAGAGATCCATATTTGTACACATTCCAAAGAATGGTGACCCCACAGGCAGCAGAAATTAATTAAACAATATCACATCTAAGTACAATTTTGTTGAAGATAATCCAACAACGGTTGCAGCAGTACATTAATGGAGCTGCCAGAAATTCTAATCAGATTCAGAAAGGATGTGACATAAGGGATATTAGATGTATCTTGGCTTAAAGCAAGGAATATCAGAAAAATGTTTACTTGCATGTTATTGATAATGCAGAGGCATTCAATTGTGTGTATTGTAACTAGCTTTGGACAGCATTGAGAAGAACATGAATTCTGGAAGTCGTACTTATGAGGAACCTATACACGGATCAAGAAGTAGCTGTTTGAACAGAACAAGGGACTACTGCATGGTTTAAAATAAGGAATGGTGTACATCAGAGTTGTATCCTTTCACCATACTCCATATGATTATTGCTCAGCAAATAATCAGCAGCTGGATTTTATGAAGGAGAATGTGGCATCAGTATTGGAGGAAGGCTTGCTAATAATTTGCAATATGCAGATGGCATTTTCATTGCTGAAAATGAGGAGGACTTATAGAACTTGTTGATGAAGATGAAGGATTGCAACCTTCAATATAGTTTAAAACTTAGTGTAAAGAAAACCAAAGTTTTCACAACTGTACTAATAGGCAACATCATAATAAGCGGAGAAAAGATTGACATCAAGGATTTCCTCTTGGATTCTGAAGCAGCAGTCAAGAAATTAGACAATGCATTGTATTGGGTAAATCTGCTGTACACGCTCTCTCTTTGAGTATTAAAAAGCAAGGATGTCACCTTGAGGATTATCTTGATGTCAAAGTCTCTTGTAGACAGCATATTGATGAGTCATGTCTTAGCCATTCTACCATTTTCTTGTCTTGACTGGCACATGTAATCCCTTTCTATTCAGTGTAATTATTGATCGACGTGAATTTATGGTTGTCATTTCATTGTTTTTCTTTTCTTTTTGTGGTGGTGATGATTTCTTCAGGATATTTTTCTGTGCCAAGTTAATTTTGTTTACAATTTTACTTTTCATTCTTTCATTGTTGATATTATATGTTCACTGAACCTTTATGATTTTCTTCTATTTGATTTTTGTTCTTACTCAAAAGCTCACGCACATTGAATAAAGTGGCCCTGTAGTATAGAAATGCCCCTAAGGGTTTCTGAAACTATAACTGTTTACTGGAGTAGAAAGTCTCATCTTTCTCTGATAGTTTTGAATTGCTGGCCTTGCGATTAGCAGCCCAAAGCCTAACACACTGTGCCACCATGCCAAATGGGGTTTAGATATCTGGCTCCAAAGGTCAACATAGTAGGTAAGGGGAAACTGGGTACAAGCCTAAATCTGGATGATTCCAAAGCCACTCATTCCCCTGTTTCTGTGTGTCAATTAGGAGATCTTTGAAAGGCTTTCTCTTGTATGGTAAAGTCCCAATGCAGTCCTAGCATACACTTGAGAATACAGAGGGTCAAGCTTCTCTTGACAACTGTGAGGTTTTTTTGTGTTTAATAGTTGTAGAATCAGAACAGGGAGTTCTTTTTCTCGAAGAGATAGGAAGACTCTTTCTAAATTATTTAAATAACTAGTAAAAACCCTGGCCCTACTTATACACATCTAAAAGTTAAAATGGACGGTGTTCTTTTATCCTACTATTTTCCTCAATACTTAATCTTTGATATATTATAGGGCACTGCTAAATACGTACTTTAAAAGATGCATTGTTTCTCTGTATGTAATCTTACACAGATAATAATCTTTTACATGTGGACTATGAATTTTCAAATCTATTCTCTCTCTACTTACATTGTTACAACTTTAATTAATGTCTCATTATTTTTGCTTGAACTGCCATAATAGTCTCCAACTTCCCTCTAACTTCATCTTTTATCAAATTCAGCTTTTATAATGTCACTAGAATATTTCTCTGATCCATATGTCATCCAAATGTTAACATTAACACTGATGCAAGAAGTGAGCCTTTGCAAATAACCCAAATGTTCAAAGGGTTGGTTTGACCTATATTGCATGTGTAGTCTGCATATATATTCATTAAAAATCTTACTAATCTGATCC
>NW_022107431.1:41818186-41830388 GCF_000313985.2 Echinops telfairi | reverse complement strand
GTCCATCTGCTACCTTAATACTAAACCTATAAATATATGCACATATATCTATTTCCCCATCCTCATATATACATATATTTACATGTGTGCATGCCTGTATTTAGACCTATATAAATGCCCTTTGCCTCCTAGTTCTTTCCTCTGTTTCCTTTTATTTGTCTCACTATCATGCTCAGCCTTCATTTGGGTTTCAGTAATTCCTCTCGATTTCATTGCCTTTGATCAAGCCCTACCTGGCCTCCTACACCCTCCTCACCATTGATTTAGGATCACTTGTTCCCTTGTCCCTGGGGTTGTTAGCACCCACTTCCTTTCCCCTGGCCTCCCCCCCTCCCATGTCCCCCTGGAACCATCATTTCTGTTTTCTCCTCCAGATTGTTTATCCCACCTATCTTATCTAAATAGACCTGTAGAGATAATAATATGCACAAAAAACACGACAGAGCAAAAGAAAGCAAAACAAAAAACCAATGACAAAAAAAAGAAAAGTTTGTAAGTAGTTCAGGGTCTGTTTGTTGACCTTTAGAAGTATTTTCTGATCAAGTCTGATGGGGTGCCATGCCCTGGCCTCTATTTTTGCTATTCCCTGGGAACTTCCTTGCTCCGCTCCCCTTGCTGTTCTGTTACACGCCCTTAGTTTTTTGCCTCGGTGGGGTGGGATCAGATTGGGTCAGCACATTTTTTAATGCAGTTTTTGTGGTAAGATTAGGTGCCTCAGCTGATATTCAGGTTTGGTTATACTCAAGTATATATGGTATTCTGTTAAAAATACATGTAATATAAACAACAACAAAAAAATATACCAGTATGTGGTGAAGTATTTATCCATGGGCAATTTGTGTGTGTTCTTTTGTATTTATTTTTTAAAGCATATATTCATAATTGAGGGGAAAGAATGTTAATAAAAACAGTATAATATTTTATCCTTTTTCTTCAACTGGACGCCATCAGTAGCTTCCTAAAGTCTACAGAAGCAGTCAGGGCTAGTTTTGTCCCACTTCTGTGGCAGTACCCTTCTGATTATTCTGTCTGATGCCCTGGAGCTGCTGGTTTGTTTTGTTCCTTTCTGGGTGAAGCACAATTATTCCCGTCTTTCTATGAGCTCCTAGGATTGTTCCTCTGCTTCTTTTAATTTATGTTTTATCTTTGACTGCTTTGTATTAAATCAGGAGATAAGTAGTTGCAGCTGAGAACATGTGGCCCACTAAGCCTGCAATATTGTTTATTCTGTTACAGAAAAAAATTGCCAACTTTAGATGCAGAGTTAATATGTATTTTTTTATTTTTAAAAATTTGCCCTTTTTTTTTTTTGGCAATGTCAAGACTTCTATTTAGATAGTAACTTTTACAAGTAAGAGGTTACATTTCTCTCCTAGAATCCTGGCATCTCTCATTAAGCATCGTTTTGTGTCTTTATCAATTTCTGGTTAATGTGAAGTCAGCAATTCAAACTCACAAGCCGCTTTGCAGGGGGAAATGAGACTATTCCGTAAAGATGAAAATTTTCAGAAATCCAAAGGGGCAGTTCTTTCCTGTTCTACATGGTTGCTAGAGGTCAGAATCAACACAATGACAGTGGATTTGGTTTTTAGTAGTAGAGTCACTTTTTCTTTGTATTTCCTAACGGTAAGTATTTGAAAGTTGGATTGGAAATATCTCACAGGAAGGCATCTGGATTGACTGGTGATTCAGAACACATGTAGTGTGGTATTTGGCAAGAGGCTAAGGGCCAATTGTTGCAACCACTCACATAACAGTTTCTTGCACACCAGTGCTTTCTATAATTTTAGCAATAAACACATTTTTCCCTTGCAATGTTTTTTTTTAAAAAATAATACGTTTTGGGATGTTAGGAGTCATTTAAAACAGTTTTCAAAATATAAAAATTAAACACAGAAGTTCAGGAAATAACAATTTGAGTATAGCTATGTTTGTGAGATTCATAATCAGTATGTACTTCTTGTTTTCATGGTTGTCATTAGTTAAGGTAAAGAAGTCTTATACAGATTTGCATGAAGTTATTCATCCTTACAGTATCTACTATAAAAGGGTATAGTTTTGTTATTTGTCTTTAAAATAGTCTTGTCTCTTACTCTCAAAAATCTTACTATCAAATGTTGGTCACCTTCTCCTCCACAACCATTGGTGAATGGAAACTACGGAAGAAAAGATAGTTTTTGTTAGTTGTCATTGAGTCAAGTATGTACTTGGGAACCAATGATAATAAAGAACAAAGTCAAAGGATGAAAAAGCAGAGTCCCCAAATGGTGATGGCAACATATGTACAAATGTGCTTGACACAATGGATGGATGGATGGAGTGTGATAAGAGCTGTAAGAGCCCCTAATAAAATGATTACAACAAAAAAAGTAGAGTCCCCATAATTTGGGAATTTCTTATAACGAAGGTAATCTCAGTTTTCTAATTCATAGCAGCATTATTGTTAAAAGTGCCACCCTTTATTTTCAAAACAAACTCAACTGCCTTCTAGTACATGTTGATTCATAGTGACATGATAGGATGGCATAGAACTGCCCCAGTGGTTTTCTGAGACTGTAACCCTTTACAGGAGTAGAAAGCCTCAGCTTTCACCCTGAGAGCAGCTAGTGATTTCAGACTGCCAATTTTGGAGTTAGCAGCCCCACACATAATCACTGTCTTACCAAGGTTCCTCAGTTATCAAGAATCCCAAGTTATGATAAATTATGTTGTCATCTTACTGAACTATTATATTGACCATTGAGCAGTTGAATGTGCTTTAAAATGTAGGTTTGGCCCAGCATCCGCATTTAGTCTGATTCTTATTGTTAACTTGTACAGGAGTTTAGTGGATTATCAGTTATAAGACAACATAGTAAAGAGAACCATAACTCAAAAAACAGGCTCATCTGATAGTGTTTAGATTACAGTATATATGTCTATGCTTTGATCATTTAAATCCCCACTGCTAAAAGTAAACTTTTGGGGCCTTTTGTAGGCTTATTTCTCATTTTTCTCTCTTTACTATAACTCTGTATTTCAATCTTTTGTATAAACTTATATTTTCCTGAAGATAGCTTTACATTTTGCTTTTATTATATCCTTATTTTTTTCTTCCCTGCTCTACTTTTTCCATTTTCTTTTTCCTGCCCAGGTCTGTTAAATTCCTACCAATCTTTTACAAGTTCAGTACAAATTTCTCTTCCATGAAGTCTTTCTGGCAAGGCATTCTAATTAATTAGTTTTCTCTGTGCCCCCTAGCATTTTCTGTCTACCTTTAAACTTGGAAAAGAAATAGCATGCAATGACTTCCTCTAGCTATACCAAGGAGAAGGAAAATCCAACTCCACTAGCCCAAGACCAATTGCCACAAGGCAGAGGTACCAGACATGCCTCCATCCTCCATCTGTCTTCACTCTATTCTGACATCATCTGTTCCACCCACAGCATTCTGCTTCCCTACTCAGTTCAATAATCTTGTAGTGGCCACACAGAACCACAGACAATACTCAGGATTATGGGAATTTATTAGGGAAGTTAGCAGGTTCCCATAAACCAGAATCAGAAAGCATTAAGGAAACAGTCATTGGTCCACAGCAGCCAAATCTCACATTATTTGCATGGCCCTACCCCATCAATTGGTGAGAGTTATAAAGAAATGGATAGAAGAGCCATAAGTAAAGAATGTCACTTTATCACACTTGGTGACCCGACCTTCCTCCCCAGCACTTAAGGCAAGGCTCGCGTTTAAGTCACATAAAAATCCACATGACCTTAAAGCTTTTAAAATCCTAGTTCCTTAATTTAAAACATTTGGTGAAGTATTGATATTTTCCCTGATTTCTTTAGAACAGCTAGGCTAGTGAAGAATGTATTTTTAAGATTTTCTTTGTAAATATTATATTAAGTTAAAAAACCGAAACTCACTGCCATCAGGTAAATTTTGACTCAATGACTCAATCTGAGTAACTCTTATGCTAATTTTGGGTGAAAGTTTTACATGGAGTTTCAGAACCTAAAACGTAGTTGTCAGTGAGCTGCCTCCAACTTACGGTAACCTCACATGGGTAAAGGAACCTGTAGGATCTTCTGTGGCACATTGTTTGAGGGCCACGCTGAATTCAAACATCCAACTTTTCAGTGAGCAGCCAAGCACAACTGTTTTAGCTGCTAATACTAAGATCGAAGGTTTGAGGCCACCTAGAGGTGACTCAGAAGAAAGACCTGTGCTACTTCTGAAAGCTCTGCCATTGAAGACCCCATTGAGCACAGTTCTATCCTTGCACACACAGGGTCACCTTGAGTCAGGGTCAACTGTAAGGCAAGTAGATATGAAAACCGGAGGTGAAGCTAAATTCTAAGCAGCTTCCACAGATTATAGTAATGAAGTCATCTTTGATCCAGTAACTGATATTTGAGTTTAGTTACAGAATTTTATTTTGTGCTCTGATCATGTGTCCAAATTTACTCTTTATTCAAAATAATGATTGATATTTTATATAACCTAAGTGACAAGCTAAGCATTATACCTTATAAGTGAAATAGGGTAAATCAATTGGTCTCATCTACTTAATTTGTGTTACAAACTATTCTTATGTCAGCATGATGTATGTGATAAAGTAAGTCTACGGTTAATCATATGTTACAGTTTTGAATGTAGTTCAAGGGCTATACTTCTTTCTGCTCATGAATTGTTTGAGCATTCCTAATTAATAGAGCACCATTAGGTGCTCATCACATCACAAGTACACTTTATAGCTTACCATATTTTTGTGAGATGGGTGAAGTTTTAAAATACCTGAAAACTCTAGCAACCTCTTAGAGGAAAGGCTTACCATGACATTTACATCAAACATTAGATCTGTAGCTTTTTTCATAGCCTATGAGGAAGGGAGGCCTCAAATTCTCTTAGTCTTCCCAACTTGAGGAAGTTAAAAATGATAGTCCATTTTCTGTTTGGTTGGGAAGATTTAAAATCAGTTCCCAGTGTTTTATTAAATGGTCGAAGATTCCTGTGTACTATAAACCGACAGGGCCACAAACCTGGCTGAAGGAAACCACAGAGCATGGCCTCGTTAAAAAATGTTCTCAAAGTGAACAAATGAATTATCTTTGGCTGAATTCTGAGTTATATATTGACAGGGCAAGATTGTATGGAAAGAATACCAGAGAAAGAACAACTAGTTGGAACCTAAGAATTGAACAATTTCCAGAGTTTGCAGAAGTCTACAAAACATGGGTTTTATCCATCTATAGCGAATACACGTATATGAATGCCAGAGGCATTTATTTAGAAGAGATCCCAGGAAGGTCAGACCTTACAAGTAGGGCTAATATGAGAGTAAGTCATATGGGAACTTATGTTAAACAAAATACAAGATTTGAAGCTACTATTTCTCTACATGTACCCCATCTAGGTCTATACAAGTCTGCAGGAAATGTCCCATCTCTAACCCATCCTTGAAGAATTCTGTTTTTCAATTTATATTATGTCAAAATGATAGTTTTTGGCACCCTCAAGGAACTGAAATCATTTTCTTTTAAAAGCTCTATGAGTTTTGAGTTGATGGGGGGGGGGGGGCTGTCTGAAAAGTCAAGCTCAGAACTGTAGTTTGAATGCAGTAAAGTTTTCCAGTGAAAATTTCCCAGAACAGCAACAACAAATGAGCTGATACCAAGGGCTCATGTAGAAAGAAAATGTTTTGAGAATATTGATGGCAACATACGTACAAATGTGCTTGACACAATGGATGTTGGTATAGACTGTGATAAGAGCTATAAGTGCCCCCGATAAAATGATTGGGGGTGGGGGGAGAAAAGAAAATTTCCCAGAATAGCCTCTGCTATCCCTGAAGAATAAGCAGGTACACTATCATAATGGGAAAAAATTTTCCAACCGATCAACCAGTGGAAGAGAAATACTCAACTCTAGCCCTATGTAGGCTTCCTGCCTCCTTTAAATGGAGTTCAGAAGCATGCATGAAGGTCACAACTTAGAACCACAGGCACTGTAAAGATGTGTCTTAATCCCATGATTATAGAGAACTTCCCCAGCTACCAGCACCCTGGGTGTAGTGGGGTACATGTTGGGCTGCTAACTGAAAGCGCAGCAGTTTGTAATCACAAGCTGTTCTAAGGGAGAAAGGTGAGGCTTTCTACTGTGAGAAATAACAGTCTTGAAAACCCACAGAGGTAGGTCTAATATACCCTTAATAGTCCCTATGACTCAGAATCGACTCGATGGCAGTGAGTTTTTCCTCAACTGCCAATAGTCCAGGTGGTACAGTGGTTAAGCCAGGGGACCTCAAACTTTTTAAACGGGGCCAGTTCACTGTCCCTCAGACCCGTTGGAGGGCCGGACTATAGTTTAAAAGAAAACTATGAACAAATTCTTATGCACACTGCACATATCTTATTTTGAAGTAAAAAAACAAATGGGGCAAAAACACTCGGCGGGCCAGATAAATGTCCTCGGCGGGCCGCATGTGGCCCGTGGGCCATAGTTTGAGGATGCCTGGGTTAAGCCATTGGCCTTTAACCAAAAGGTTAGTGGTTCAAACTTACCAATGGCCTCATAGAAAAAAGATGTGACACTCTACTTAAAGAGTTACAACCTTAGAACCCCTATGGGGAAGTTCTCTTCTGCCCTATTGGGTTGGTAATATTCAGCCTAACTAGACTTTCCTCCATCTCTTCTGTCTTAACCACCACCTAAAAAAATAAGCAAAAACAGCGTTCCTATGTAATAACAGAGGATTGCAGTTGGCAGAACTACGAGTCTTAGAATCTGTTTGAGAAGGAGATGGATAAATCCAAAAACAGGGAGACAAAAGTGAGGACATTGGAATCTTTAATATCTACAATAACAAATAATAAACATAGTATAAGTTCTAACCAGATAAAACATACACCTTTAAAGCAGTGGTTCTCAACCTTCCTAATGCCGAGACCCTTTAATACAGTTCCTCATGTTTTGTTGACCCCCTCCAACAATTATTTGGTTGCTACTTCATAACTGTAATTTTGCTATTGTTATGAATCGGGCCACCCCTGTGAAAGGGTCATTCAACCCCCAAAAGGGTCACGACTCACGGGTTCAGAACCACTGCTTTAAAGGCATATTTAACTCCATTCTCTTAACCAATATATCATGTTCAACTTCCCACTAAAAACTGCAGGCGTGAAAATTCAAGTGAAAAAAAAGTCCGAGAAAACAGATTAACAAGAACCAGATAGAGAGATGGGGGAGAATTTGTATGTATCACATTAAGAATTTAAATAACTATGGTTACGATAGCAAAGGAGTCTTCTGGAAAAGTGGGCAGTATACATGAACAGATGGGTAATATAAGCAGAGAGATTGAAACTCAGAACCAGAAACAAAATGCAAAAAGTAAACAGACATGAAGTAGGTGCTCACAAGTAAACTGGAAATGGCTGAGGATAGAATTAGTGAATCTGAATATATGTTAATAGAAGCTTCCCAAACTAAGATGTTAAAAATGAAAGTTGAAAAAATTAAAACAATATTTACTAACTGTAGAACAGATAGAAAAGGTGTAACATATACTAATATCAAGTATAATGCTAAGATCAGAAGAAATTGAAGTTACCATGACTGGAATTTTCTAAAATTATTATAGTCACTAAACCTTAGATCCAAAAGCTCATCTAAGCCTATCATTTTCAAACTACAGAAAACAAGAGGAAATCTTGATAGCAAAAAGAAACATCTTACCTACAGAAGAACAAAAATAAGAATTATATCAGCTCTTCTTGACAAACCATGCAAAATATTCAGAATGGATCACATTCTAGACCATAAGACATCTCAAAGAATAGAAAGCACAGATATGAAATTAAATTAGGAACCACTAGCAGAAAGATAGCTGGCAAATTCTAAAATACTTGATTAAACTACTTTTAAGTAACATGATTTAAAAGAAGTCTCAAGCAATTGTGTAAAATTATGCTAGTTTTTACACTCTTGAATCAACTACCAGAAACCATAGAACCAGTCATTATCATAGGATACCAAATTCACAGGTATAAGGGAAAAGAAAAAGATGAATATGAAACATTGGACATTTTAAGGTGCTAATAATACAAATCATATATATATATATTTTTAAATTCAAACTCGAGTTCATTTTTTGTTTATAGGAAAGCTATTTACTTTTTTTTTTCTTGTTTTTTTTAGACATTTTATTAGGGGCTCATACAACTGTTATCGAAATCCATACAAACATCAATTGTGTAAGAAAGCTATTTACTTTCAATTAAATGATTTAAACTAAATGAAAATATAACTGATACAAAGTCTGTGTGGTACACCCATTTACTTTCGCTTATGAACTTGGTATCCTATGATAATGACTGGTTCTATGATTAAAAATGAATGTCTTTTTGTGACTTGAACACACCATTCATTGTATTACTGAATAATACAGGTAGTTCCCAAGTTACAATGTATTCAAATTGTTACAAACCTCACTTAGGATTGTCTTGTTTTATATATTTGATCATTAATAATCAATATGATATACAACAGTCTAGCATAGTGGTTCTCAGCCTTCCTAATACTGCGGCCCTTTACTAAAATTATTTCCGTTGCTTACTTCTTAACTGTAATTCTGCTACTGTTATGAATCATCATGTAAATATCTGATATGCAGGATGTATTTTCATTATTACAAATTGAAAATAATTAAGAGTGATTAATCACAAAAACTATGTAATTATATATTGTGAAATAGATATTTCTAGTTACAAATAAATGAAATTTTGTCTTGAAGCATGGTATAGCATGGGTAAGTAACAGTTTTCACACCGGGTACTCATATGTGGGTGTATCTGCATGTGGGCGGACCCACCTGGAGAAGGTTAGAGGAGTGGTGTCTCAGTTCCTAAGACCATTGGAAATGCGTGTTTTCCGAAGGTCTTAGGGGACCCCTGTGAAAGGGTCGTTTGATCCCCAAAGGGGCTGCAATCCACAGATTGAGAACCGCTGCTCTAGCACATAATTTGCTGATGTAATCAATCTTAGTAAGTTTAAATGTAATGTTTCTAACCGCCAAAGATGAGATTTATAAAGAGAATGACCCCCTAGATTAAGAACTGCTGAACTAAAGAGTAGCAATTATACCCCACTTCAAAGTATTAGAACATAAATTTATTGACTGAACCCATTATCATCATTTAATTGTATTCTCAGATTCATTCACTTAATCACTTCCTTGGTCTCTCTGCCTCTACTGTCTCTTCCTATCCCCCTTGCTCCCTCCATGTCTAGTAAGTAAAATGTAGTATGATATTTATTACGTATAAACAAAAACAATTATATCGGTGGTATGAGGATATGCGCTATCAAGTTTCAAAGTTGCTTTTATAAAATAGATTTGTATAGTTGAATTAACAAGTGAGTTGGTCCTTCGAGAATGAGGTGCATACCTTGGGATTGTTTGAAAAACAGTCATGTACAATTAAGTTAATTGGCATGATATAATTAACAGTGTTTCTAAATTTCAATGTGGTGACTAGTATCTGTATTTTAGCTTCTGGGTGACCATTTAAGATACAAATTTTGGTCTCTACTCGGCCAGAATAAAAGAGAAAGAAGGAAATTAAAGGCTAAAGGAAGAAAGTAGGCCATAGGACTCAGCAATAACCTACAGCACCATGACCTCATCTTCCCTGAAACCAGAAGAACTAGATGGTTTCCGGCTACCACTACTGACCATTCAGATCAGAGTCACAATAAATGGATTCTGATAGAAAGGGAGAGAAATGTGGAAATCAAATTCTTAAAATCTGGACCAGCTGAAACTGGAATACTCCCCAACACTGTCACCCTGAGATACTCTTTACCCTTAAACTGAAAATGTCCCTTGGGGTTACCTTTAAATAGCAGATTGGCTCATAAAATGAAGACTAGCTCCCACGAGTAATCGACTACTTTTTAAATCATCTGTGCGAGGTCAAGTGGTCAAAAATTATTTTAAAGGGGACAGGGAAACTGTAACTAGAACAAAATGAATGAGAAGGACAATAGCTCTTATCTGTACCTGTGTACATGTTCTGATCTAGCCAGATTTGTAAGGTAGAATTGGGATCATAATGGGGTGGGGGAGGAAGCATTAAAGAACTAGAGGAAAGTTATATGTTTCATCGGTGATATATTGCACCCTGACTAGCTCATCTCCTCCCCGCAACCCCTCTGTAAGGGAATGTCCAGTTGCCTACAGATGGGCTTTGGGTCTCCATTCTGCACCCCCACTCATTCACAATGATAAGATTTTTTTGTTCTTTGAGGCCTGATACCTAATCCTATTGACACCTCCTGATCACACAGGCTGGTGTGCTTCTTCCATGTGGGCTTTGATGCTTCCAGGTTAAATGGCCGCTTGTTTACCTTCAAGCCTTTAATACTCCAGATGCTATATCTTTTGATAGCCAGTCTCCCTCAGCTTTCTTCACCACATTTGCTTATGCACTCGCTTTGTCTTCAGCGATCGTGTCAGGAAGGTGAGCATCATGGAATGCCAGGTTAATAGAACAAAGTTCTTGCATTGAGGGAGTATTTGAGTGGAGGCCCAATGTCTATCTGCTACCTTAATACTAAACTTATAAATATATGCACATTGATTTATTTCCCCATCGTCATATATCAATATATTTATATATGTACATGCCTGTATTTAGACCTCTATAATTGCCCTTTCCCTCCTAGTTCTTTCTTTTTACTTTTCTCTTGTCCCACTATCATTCTCAGCCTTCATTTGGGTTTCAGTAATTCCTCTTGGTTACATTGCCCTTGATCAAGCCCTACTTGGCCTCCTACACACTCCTTGCCATTGATTTTGGATCACTTGTTCCCTTGTCCCTGGGGTTAACACCCACTTCCTTTCCCCCTCTTTCCCCTCCCCCACCCCAACCATCAGTCCTGTTGTTTTCTCCTCCAAATTGTTTATCCCACCTATCTTACCTAGATAGACCTGCAGAGATAATAATATGCACAAAAAGCAAAACAAAGCAACAAAAGAAAGTAAAACAAAAAACCAATGACCAAAAAAAAGAAAAGCCAGTAAATAGTTCAAGGTCTGTTTGTTGGCCTTTAGTAGTGTTTTACGGTTGAGTCTGATGGGGTGCCATGCTCTGGCCCCAAAGTCTTGAGGTGGGGCTGGCCCTGTAGTCCTCTCTAGAACACTTTTTTTAAAGATAATTTTATTGGGGGCTCTTACAACAATCCATACATCAATGGTATCAAGTATATTTGTACATATGTTGCCATCATTATTTTATAAACATTTACTTTCTATTTGAGCCCTTGGTATCAGCTCCTCATTTTACCTTCCGTCTCCCCCTCCCACCCTGGTGACCCTTGATAAATTATAAATTATTATTTTCATATCTTACTTGACTGCTGTCTCCCTTCCCCCGTGGTTTCTTCTCCCATCCTCTCCCCACCTTCCCCCTACCCTCCTTGTTTTCAACAATGGGGGTATTGCTACTCCCATTTCTGTTCCTGAGAGATTTATCTAACCTGGATGCCACGTGACTCTTATCTGTACCTGTGTGCATTCTCCGGCATACCCCACAATGAAAGGAAGGATTGGGGTCATGACAGTGAGGGTTGAGGAAGCCTCAAGGAACCAGAGGAACATTGTGTATTTCATCAGTGCTATACTTCACCCAGGTTGATTCATTCCTTCCTTGCGACCCACCTGTGAGGGGATGTCCCATTGTCTACAGATGAGTTTGGGGTATCTGCTTCAACCATCCTTGTTCTCAACAATATGTTTTTGTTTGTTTTGGATCTTCTGGTGCGTGATACCTGATTTCATTGACACCTCATGATTGCACACGGCTAGTATGCTTCTTCTGTGTGGGCTTGTTGCTTCCCTGCTAGAGCTTGTTTAACTTCAAGCCTTTAAGACCCCAGGCGCTATATCTTTTGATACCCAGGCACCATTAGATTTCACACATTTGTTTTTGCACCCATTTTATCTTCCCAGGAATGTGTTGGTGTTTTTCATAGACCTTTATAGATGCTTCATCCTTGGTTTTACCTTTTAAAGTTTTGGTGATGGTGTTGGGCAAGTGTTGGACTTAACCACAGGGTCAGTGGTTCCAACCCACTCCATGGTAAGAAGATGAACTATCTACTACCATAAAGACTTACAGCCTCAGAAACCGTGTGTGTGTGTGTGTGTGTGTGTGTGTG
>NW_022107431.1:41786543-41804586 GCF_000313985.2 Echinops telfairi | reverse complement strand
GGAGTCCCTCTGGTACGTGTCACTCCGTCGCCATCTTCCCGGAAGTCCCTATTGTGTGTTTTATCAGTGCTTCACTGTGCCCTGGTTGACTCATCACTTCCCTGTGACCCACAGTGGGATGTCCCACTGTCTACAGATGGGCTTTGGGTGTCTGCTCCGAACACCCTCGTTTTCAACAATATGGTTGTTTGTTTGTTTGTTACGGGTCTTCTAATGCCTGGTACCTGGTCCCGATGATACCTCATGATTGTACAGGCTGGTGCGCTTCTTGCACGTGAACTTGTTGGTTCTCTGCCAGATGGCTGCTTGTTTAACTTCAAGCTTTTAAGACCCCAGACCAGCAGTTCTCAACTGGTGGATTGTGACCCCTTTGGGGGTCAAATGACCTTTTCACAAGGGTTACCTCAGACATATATTTAAAAAAAAAAGACACATATATTTCTTTAGGAACCGAGACACCACTGCTTTATGTGTCTCCAGGCAGGTCTGCCCACATGTAAATACACCCACATATGAGTACCCGGCATGAAGACTGTTACCCATGGTACACCATGCTTAAAGAACATGAGGAACTGTATTAAAGGGTCACGGCATTAGGATGGTTGAGAACCACTGCCCCAGACGCTGTATGTGGGCACCATCTGCTTTCTTCACCACATTCGCTTGTGCATCCATTTTGTCTTCAGCGATTGTGCCAGGAGGGTGGGCATCACAGAGTTTGTTGTTGAGTCTGTTCCTACTCATGTGACCCTAACTTCCCTATAGGGTTTCTTAGGCTGTAATCTTTATGGGATTAGATTACCCAGGACTTTTCTCTCACAGGAGAGAAAGATGGGGCTTTTTACTCCATAAAGAGCTACAGTTTCAGGAACTCACAGGTAGTTCTACCTTGTCTTATAGTTGACTCAATGACAGTGAGTTTTGAGTTTCTCCCACAGAGCAGTTAGTGGGCTCAAACTGCCAGTCTTCCTGTTGATTACCAGCCAAGCACTTACTCATTAATTCCTGTTTATATTTTGGCTTACAGCCATGTGCTCCCGCCCCCCTCACCACCACCACTAGATCTACATTTATTTATACAAATTGGTTTCTTTTCACAAATAAAATACTGTTTCATTTATTATGTGATCATGTTGACAGATTTCATCAAGATTTTACAGTACTACTTTGTGCATTACTGTTTATTACCATCAAGTCAATTCCACCTCTTAGCAACCCTATAGGACAGAGTAGAACTGCCTCATAGGGTTTCCAGGGCCATAACTCTTTAACAGATGCAACTGCTACAGCTTTCTTCTTGGAGTAGTAACCGGGGTGAGGTAGTTAAGGTTTATTGTACCAACCTGGCTGATAAACACGTGGAACTAATTGAAGGGCAGAGAGCTAAAATGGCTTGGTGATCCTCTCCCTTCTGGTTCTCATGGGTCTTGCTCTCTGATGGTCCGACCAAGGTGCAGATGCCTTTAGCTAGTTCTCTGCCTCAGCTGATAAGGCTCACTTCCTGCGAGACATCCTTGAGGAGAAGCCACATGGAACTACCCCGATGCAGCCCTGGGTGTTGGAGAAGCTTCATGGAGACCCCTGCCAGCACTGAGATGCTTACCCCACCACTGGATTTAATGACTTTCTACCCACTGGCCTGTGATCCTCCTGCATTTGGCGTCATTGTGTGTGTTGTATGAGTCTGAGGAGGACTTTGTAGATTGGTGTCGGACATATGGGCTAAGTTCGATTTATGGGCTTGGACTGGATGGGATTGGGATGCTTTCTGAATGTACACTTACCCTTTTATATAAAACTGTCTCTTACACATAAATGAGTTTCTCTAGTTTACCCAGACTAACAGGTGAGTTCAAACTGACAACCTTTAAAGAACAGCTGCACATTTAACCACTGCAGTGCTGGGCTCCTTCCTATCATAGTATCACCTGACAAAAATATTTATTTTATGTTAGGAAATATGCTTCTGCATTGTCTTTTACTAGTGCTGGCAAACGTTTTCTGTGAATGACCAAAGAGCCCTGATGGCACTGCCTGGTAAGCATTGGACAGCTAATCTCAAGGTCAGCAGTTCACACTCCACAGCAACTCCACAGGAAAGAGAGGAGGCTTTCTGCTCCCATAAAAATTTACAACCTCAGAAACCCTCGATAGTCTTCAGGAGTCAGAGTTGACCTCAATAACAGTGGATATGTTTGCAGTTTATTTTGATTTTGAGGCTAAATAGTTTCAGTTGCATATAATTAGCTTCCCCTGTACCAAAAGCAGCCAGGTTGACCAAAAAAAAAAGTGTGGTGTGGTCTTATAAAACTTTATAGCAACAAATCCCCCAATAAACTATAGCAAAACCAGACAGTGAGCTGGGTTTACTCAATACCCTAGTTTTTGGAAATTTTTAAAATATTGTTTTTAATTTTTTCACTCTTATTAGTCATAGGTCCTCGCATTCTAGTGTCCAAATTTTCACATACACCTTTACTTTTTTCCTTAGTGTTAAATTCTAAAAATGGGATGTCTTAGTCTAAGAGTACATCCTTAAGGTTTTTATTTTGTATAGTTATGACAACGAGGAGTTTTGATTGTTTCATTTTATGGTTTGGGGAGATGGAGGGAAAATGATAGCTTAAGAAAGAACCCGAGGAAAACAGACTGAGTTAGTGAAAGGAAGGATCTAGGAAGATAGAGTCCCATGGTATAGTACAAACAGTTAACACACGAAGCTACTAGCCCAAAGGTTGAAAGTTCCAGTCCACTGAGCTGCACCTCAAGCAAGGATTGGTGTTCTATCCACTTCTGAAAAATCAGCCACTGAAGACCATACGTGGTCTACTCTGACACATATGGAGTCACCATGAGTTGGATATCTAGTTAAGAAGAAGAAAATATTAAAAGTTACATATATACGAAATACTCTGCAAAAATAACAAGTTTTTCTGTTTGTAACTAGAGGTTCGTTTAAAACTTTTCCTAGATTGAGTGTGATATTTGAAAGGTTGTTGTCAGGTGCTGTCGTGTCCGTTGCGACTCAAAAGGACCCATGCACAACAGAAAGAAACATTGCCCGAGCCATCCTCACAATTGTTCCTATGTTGGAGCCCATTGTTGCAGCCATTGTGTCACTCTGTCTGGTTGAGGACCTTCTTTTTGCTGCCCCTCTACCACGCATGATAACTTTCTCTAGGGATGGGGTCTCTTCTGTGAGACAAAGTCTAGCCATCTCGCTTCTATGGAGCATTCTAGTTGTGTTTCTTTAAAGGCAGATTTACTTTAGCAGTCCTTGGTACCTTGAATATTCTTCACCAGCACCACAATTCAAATGCATGGATTCTTCTATGGTCTTCCTTATTTAATGTTCAATTTCAAATGCAAATGAGGCATTTGAAAATACCAGTTTGGGGCAGGTAGGAGATAGGGTTGCAAAATAATTAAAAGTAAGCATATCTTATATAGTCTATTGAGGTGCTGTTAGGCTAGCATGGTTTTTATTTCATTGGGGAGAGGAGGAAAGGCATTCTATTTTTCACTTCCAAATGATGATAGAGAAGTAATTAGTATAAATATTGGCAAACTGTTACTCATGGGCCAAATCCTTCCCCATTGCCTGTTTTGTAAATGAATTTTATTGGAACATAGCCCTGATCATTCATTTACATATGGCAGATGTAAAGTAAGTGTACAAGACTTTATGGGCCATAAAACCTAAAATACACAGTGTCTGCCACTTCATATAAGAAGTTTGTAGACCTTTGAATTACAGGGACTTAGTCTTTCTGTTTATTGAAAATAGGTCTACTAAAGTAGAGGCAACTACTGAATAGACAAACAAGATTTTGGATGCACAAATGTTGGACTATAGAGGATTTAAGATTTAGTGTAATTCTAGATTCGATGGAAGATTAGATTCAGAACCCACCAGTAGTGGCCAGTACAGAGGCACTTACCTTAGTCATACCAACAGTACATAAAGTGTTGTCATATCTTTAAAAACTAATAGATACAAATACTGTGTAACAAGTTTCCCTGGGGCCTCCCTGAAACAATTTTGTTGTAACTTCTGAACTAAGCAGCACCTTTCAAATGTGAAAGTTCAAGTTCTTTAAAAAAATTTGTTGTTGTTTTTTAAATCTGTGAAGGTGGCTTTATTCTTCATAAGACAGCCTTTATTCCTACAGCTGGATTGCCCAAATTAAACTTATGTGAACATGAAAGAAGAAAATCAGAAAACGGGTCGTTCTTTCTCTTAGATCTGCATATTAGTTAATAGCCTAGATTTTTTAAGAATCCCAAAGTACATAGCCAAACCAAAAACCTACTGCTATCAAGTCAATTCTATGTATTAGCAACAACGTATAGCTGTGGTTCTCAACCTTCCTAACACCGCGGATCCTTTAATCCTTTAACAACACCTCATGTTGTGGTGACCCCCCAACGATAAAATTATTTTCGCTGCTACTTCATAACTAATTTTGCTACTGTTACAAATCATAATGTAAATATCTGATGCACAGAATGTATTGTCATTGTTACAAATTGAACATAATTAAAGCATAGTGATTAGTCACAAAAGAATATGTAATTATATATTATGAAATATTTGTTTTCCGATGATCTTAGGCGACCTCTGTGAGAGGGTAGTTCCACCCCAGGTTGAGAACCTCTCCTGTATAGGGTTTCTGCTTTACAGGACCAGATGGCCTCATCTTTCTCCTTGAAGTGGATAGTGAGGCAGACTTTGTGGTACGCAACCCAACACCTAACCCACAGAACTTCATGGATTCGTTTAGCAGAATGTGTAGCAGTACCTTTTACTAGTTTTATAAAGTCATCCTTTAAAAATGCTGTATGTGAGACTCCTATAGTGCAAAAGCCTCTGAAGTCAAATTCCTCTTGACTAGGCCGATAAGTAGATGTTGAAAGAACCTGGATCTTTTTTCCTATCTTCCTACTTCCAGACTCGTGTTATAAGAAGCCACTAATTTTAATTTTTCAGTTGCTCGTGTTAGAACCGTTTTTCACAGCTGAACTGAAATTTTAACTGGTGCAGTTGAAGGTAGACTACTTTACCTAAGGGACTTCACAGCTGTGTGACTAGGCAGATTTTTGCGGGGTAAAGCTGATGGAGAAGTAAATAGAAATGGTCTATATCTTGTCTAGATAGAGTTGCTGTTACAGAACTACAGATTTTACAGGTGGTTGTTGCCAAGAAGTAATTGACTCTCATCCACATTGTATATATTTCTTTTCCTTTATTTTATTCTTTTTCTTCTTTTTTCTTAACATTTCTTTTTCTTTTGTGTTATGTATTAGACTAGGTAGTACTATGCCAAGAATTATTTGTATTATGATTGTGCTTCAGGAGATTGTTCTGGGTGAGCTGGTGACTAAAGTACTGAGCCATTCCTTAGCTATCACAAAAACAGAGAAGAATGTCTATGATGTACTGACTATAGCTTTGCATGTAATATTTAAGATCATATAGGGTAGGAACGTGCAATAAGCTAGGATTTCACCCTGCCCTACATATGGATGCCCTCTTGTAACCCTTATCAGAGTTCCAATAATTGTATCAAGAGTCCCTCTGTTTTTGTGCATTTGTGTTTTACTTCAGAAACTTTCACATCATCCCTTTCTCCTTAAGCAATTATTCTGTTTTGCAGGAGCTTCATTTACACATTCATTTAGTATATATTTATTGTGTAGTATGTGCAGTCTTGTGGGGCATTAAAACCATTAAACAGTCTCAGAGCCTAAAGAATTTGTAGGGGAGTCAGATAAGGAAATAGGCTATTATAAAATAATAAGCCATCACTCACTCACCCACTCACTGCCATCATGTTGATACCTACTTATAGCAACCCTATAGAACAGGGTAGAACTGCACTTAGGAGTTTCTAAGGCTGTGACTATTTATAGGAGTAGAGAGCCTCATCTTTCTCCTAAGGAAGGACTAATGTATTCTAACTGCTAAACTTTCTATTAACAGCCCAACATGTTATACACTGTCACCAGGCTTCAATAAGCCAACACAGTAACTTAAAATTGAACTAACATGGTTAAGTAGAAAGTTACTGGTTTTAGATTTAATTGATCTGTCTTAAATCTTAAATTGATATGTTTCAATTATTTAATAACTCTGAGACTTTGGGGGGAAGTTCACCTCTGTGATATTTGCTAAGTTGTTTGAAGGTTTAAAAATAATATAAATAAAGCATTCAACCCAAAGCCTGTTAAATAATTTCCTGCCTCTAATCTAAATCATACACTTGAAGATTACTGTCAAAAGAAATAATTACTGTGACCACTACTTCACAGAAAAATTATTTTTCATAAGAAATTTTGTGAGTACCCTGCCTATAAGGAAACTATAGAAATCTGATTTTGGAATTGTTTCTTATAAAACTGTTATCAAAGTCCCATTAATAAGGAACATTAGCTGTTAAGTTAGTATCGTAGGAATTTATTATTCTTGTACAAATAAGTGATTTCAATAATCATGGATCTTAGATTTATTTATTTATCAATTTAATGTAGACTACTCCTATGTATCTCCACCTTCTCCATTCTCATTTCATGAGTCGGAATAAACTCAATGGTACAATGGTAGTGAGTTTAGCTTGGTGTTTTTTTTTTAATATACTTGATGCTAAAAATAGAAACAAACTGGTTTAACAGTAGCACAATTTATAATTTTTCAAAAGTATGAAAGTTTTCGGTTCAAATCACAGTCTGGAGTGTACAAATTTTATTTCATTATGTGGTTGCTCTTTCTAACTTTGTCATACTGTATAAAAACTTCTGCATGTCTAGGTTAATTCCATTGTAATTATACTTTACAAATACGACAAGCTGATGTTACTCCACATAAGTAGTGTAAACTTGAGGTAACAGCAGGACATAGGTCTTTTTTTCTAAATACTTTATATGAATCATCTGACTTATCAGTGGGAAATAGCGATCCAACACTGTATAATGAAACTCCAGGGGTCCGTCTACTTATGTATAGAGTAGCTGCTTTCGTACAAAGCAAACAGTGAAGCCCAGGGTGGAGGGAGGAGAAACGTGGCTTGTGTTGGCAGGAGCAGTACTCGGATGGACAGTGAGTGACAGCATGAGAAATGGATGTGTTCTTCCATCATGGCTCTTCTCCTCTGTTTAAATTAGACAAATGGCATGCACCCAAGGGGAACTGGGGACAACACTCTGATGACAGGAACCACTTCTATCCAGCCCTGCCCGAGTCATGGGAGTAACAGCGCATCTGCTTTTGTTGCTGTTTTTCTTGTTACTCACCTTGTCTGAGACACATTGCTCTTTCCGTGGAGCTGCTTTTGTGGTTTCTCCGTGTGTTACTTTATCAAGCTGGGCCAGCCAGCACCATTTACCCCTTTCTGAACCTCAGTCAATAGAATGACTTCTTGAAAGTGTTTTCCTCTCCTCTCCCTGCCCCGCCCCCACTAAATATACAGGTTAGATATCGTCAAGTCTGTTGCAGATAACTGCTCTTTAGGGGTTTTGTTTTGATTTGTTGCTGCTGTTTGTTTTTTCTAATAGCAAAATTTCACACACTCAAACTGATTTTACTTTTCACCTGGTGATATCTTTGGTTTAGGGAAATCTTTTGTTTGAAAACATTTATGCGAAACAGACATTAATTGATGTCTTTAGTAAACTTTCTGTGAATTCCTAAAAACTTCCTGACACTGTGCTAAGTGGCATTATAGATTGATTCAGTGATGTACATAACACTGATTGGCTTTTGATCATTTTCACTAAAATTACTAATCAAATCATAAAAATGCTGGTGTTTATAAAATATTTCCAAGTGTTCTGTTTTAAAATACAGTTAACTCTGAGTTAATTTTCAACCTTTACCTAAGGTAAACTGTGCTGCCTTTAGAACATTTAAATGACTTGTACTGACATTGTAATGCTAAAATTGTTAATTGCTTCTCAAGACTAAACTGCATAATATGTTACATTTTAGGTCAGAAGACGTGTCTTCATCTACATGGCATCTTTCCTTACCTCTATGTGCCATATGATGGGTATGGACAGCATCCAGAAAGCTATCTCTCTCAGATGGCATTCAGCATCGACAGAGCACTTAATGTGGCTTTAGGCAATCCATCTTCCACTGCTCAGCATGTGTTCAAAGTGTCGTTAGTATCAGGAATGTAAGTACATGATAAATCTTTTCAAATTTTGATGTATCTCTAGATCTATTGGTATTCTAATTAGAAGAAGCATCTGATTCAAAAACACTTCGTTCATGTTCTTTTTACCTCTAGTCTAGTTAGTGGAAATGGGGAGAGTGTCTTGTGATAACTTTTAAAATAAATGTCTGTTGCAATCAAAAAGGGATAGATGGTTAACATTGATCTCTGTTTTAATCTTTCCTGTTTCTCCAGCTTCCTAATACTATAGAAATTTACTCATATAGTAAATATGTATTAAGCCTGGTCAGTGTTTCAAGCACTCTTCCAGGCACTTGAGATAGATAAACAGAACAGAGGGGCTTGTTGCCGTGGAGCTTACCGTGGGAAACAGACCTATATAGAATGTATACAGAATAAATCTGTTTATTAAAGGTAAATAATGCTATAGAAAGTAAAGATGGTATAGGACAGGATAAGGAAACTTTGGGGGTTAGGTGTGGAGAAGTGGGCAAGTGGAACTCTTAAATAGGATAATAAAGGAAGAAGGAGCTCAGTGGTTAAGTACTTGGCTGCTAACCAAAAGGCTGACAGTTCGAACCCATCAACCACTCCACAGGAGAAAGTTATGGCAGAAACCCTATGGAGCAGTCTGCTCTGTCCTTAAGGGTAGCTGTGAGTCAATTTGATGGCAGCGGGTGTGATAGTTTGTTTTTAATCAAGAAAGATTTCACTGCCTAGGCAAATGACTTTTTAGCAAAGACTTGAAGGAGGTGAAGGAGAAGCAGCATGAAAGGGGAGAGTAGAACAAAATGAGATTAGAAAGGTGTGAGAGGAAGGGAATCATGTAGACTAGTCGTTCTCACCGATGGCCCAGGACCAGACACATCACCATAATCTGTAATGGCACTCATGAGAATGCACCTCTCAGATCTTCAACTGCAAGGAGCATAATTGACTGATGTCCCCACTGTTGCATACTGAAACCTAATCCATCACCCCATGTGATCTGAAAACACTTTGCAGAGACTGCTCTCAGCCAGTGACTGAACATGGTAGGGATACTTAGGAAGTCCTGCTCCTTGGTGTAGGAAGGTAAGAGACACAGGACTCCTAGTGGGCAACTAGCTTGGGGTTTCCATGATAGCCTTGCTGAACTTTCATTAGAATTGCACTGCAATGCAAGACCCAAACTTCCTTCCATTCCTCTTTCCTTCACTTCACATTAGACCATATGGTTCTCCCAACCTCTGCTGGGTCCCTCCTCTTATTCTGTCACAAATATTTTCTATAATAAATCTCTTGCATTTTTGGCATCTCTTTTAAATTAGAGGACTGGGGCGCACAGAAAAACTTGGTAGAAATTCAGTGTCCCACACTTTGTCTGAGTTATTACTTGATTTTGAGCAATATTTGACTTTTTTTAACTTCCTGCCAAAGAATTTCCCTATGTATCCATACCATTTTATGTTGCTGCTTTGTGAACTTGCAAAATTAATTGTAAACAGAGCTGAATAGGGCAGATGATATGTGTTGTTAATTATAGGACTGTTTTTGAAAAGCACGAAGGTTTCTTTTTTCAACACAAAAAGAAATGAGAGTGTAATAGGCTTGAGACTGGGAGTGAAGGAGATGGGAGAAGGGCATGGAAGACCTCATTTCTCTCCTACATATTCATTGAAAAGCCAGAAAAAGGACACGTTATAAGAGTCATCATGAATTGAGGTTATGTTTGCTGCTCCTTTCTGTCCCTAATTTTTTGTAAGTGATACCATAAAAAAATAATAAATTGGGTATGGTTCAGCTAATTCAAGGGCTCCCCCTGACACTTTAAGTAATATTTAATTGGAAGGTCTTTGCTTTATAATATTAAAGTAAAATGGAATCAAGCCAGTAGAGTCTAATTAGGGCAGTAAGTTATGTTACTTCATCTCTGACTGATGGAAATAATTTAAAATACCTTTTTCTTATATTTCAGGCCTTTTTATGGTTATCATGAGAAGGAAAGACACTTTATGAAGATCTATCTTTATAATCCTGCAATGGTGAAAAGGTACAAAGATAAATAAGTCTCTGAAAACTATCATTTAAGTACTTTAGTAATAAAACATACAGAAGCCATATATATTAAAGAAAGAGACCATAATAAATACATTTATATCTACAGAGAGACTTATGAATGGGCTCATGTTTATGGTTGGGGCTCTAGGAAAAATATTTGAAGAATAGCAGGATCTTGGTTCATGGTCCCTTAAGCTTCTCTCCTATCGTAGGTATAGGGAATTTGTAGGAGTCAGTAAGGAGAAGTGAAAGCTGCCCTTTATGACCTTAGTGCTCTGCTGGCCGTCCCAGGTGCTGAATACTAAGAACCTTGCTCTCAAGTTTCGAAACACAGAAAAATGTGTGAGAAGCTAGGGTGAGTGGGCTTCCGAGTTCGCAGAATCTTGCTGATTCTTTCTGAAGCAAACTCACTGCCATCAAGCTGATGCTGTCTCATAGCGACACCGTGTGGGTATCTGAGACTGTAACATTATAAGAGTAGAAACCCCCATCTTTTTCTTGCAGAGCTGCTGGTGGGTTCGAACTGCAGACTGTGGGTCACAGTCCCAACGCATAGCCACTACACCACTAGGGCTGATTCCTTAATAAAACCTTATATCCTGAGGGGTTTTTGTTTGTTTGTTTGAGGGAAGGTTAGTAGTCCCCCCCCCCTCCTTCATTCAATTAGTCTTTAGCCCACTTTCTCCATTATCTTGGAGCTCAGGTTATTAGAAGGACACATATCTAGAAGATTTCAGACATCTTTTGGGTTCAAAACAAGGATTTTTACTGTCTGGTGGAGACTCGTATGAAGAGGATGAGTATTGATTTTTCAGGAGGATCTCTTTGCCTGCAGGTGCTGGGCTCTAAAGGGGCCATCCTTTTCTTAGAACACAAATTGAATGTCTCCCCAGAATGAATTAAGGCACTAAGAAACACAAGGACATGAGGTTTACTATGGATTAGGTCATTCATTAAGCTTTTGAGTACTTTACTGAATCACAGCCCTTAATCCCAATGATTATTCCCTTTTCTAGGTAATCAGTGAGAACTAGCTTTTTCTGTAACCTTACCCCTTGCCTTATCCTAAACAGTATTATGTAAAGGTGAAGGAACCCTGGTGGCATAGTGGTTACCAGTTGGGCTGTGATTCGAAAGGTAGCAGTTTGAAACCATTAGCTGGACTTCAAGAGAAAGATGGGCTTTCTACTCCTGTAAAAGGTTATAGTCTTGGAAACCTATAAGGACAGTTCTGCACGGTTCTATGGGTCACTATGAGTTGGCATCGACTCAATTGCAGTGGGTTTGGTTTAGTTTGGTTTATTATGTAAGGTACCAAATTTTCCAGAATGAGTGTGTGTGTGTGTGTGTGTGTGTGTGTGTGTGTGTGCGTGCGTGCAGGCCAGATCCCCTCCACTCACACTTTCTCATATTCATTGAGTACAAAAGAACAAGCTATGGATCTACTTTTTCTTGCACGTCAGCGATAAAAAGTTAAACTTCCTAGCCACAAAATGTACTCAAAGAGGGAACCAGGTATAAGGTTTTTTTGTTTTGAATAGATAACTTATAAATTGCAATTCTCCTTGTATAAATGTAATCTATTTATCTTATTTGGACTATATCACTCATTAAACTGTTTCCAATAAGTTTACATTACATTATACAGCCTGCTTATTACAGTATTCATCTGAAGTTGCCTGGTTTAACAATTATCCATGTATTCATTTTTTAAAATATATAAAGTACCTACATTATATGATGCACTATGGAAATTGCAGGGTAAACAGTAGTGAGCAAATTCTTCATGATTCTTGTCCTCAAGGAACTTGTAGCCTAGCAAAGAGGCAGTGAACAACTAACAAAAACCTTTATAAACTCAAAATTTCTGACACAGGCTACGAAGGAAAAGAGCATACTATTCACTGGGCCTAGGAGGTGAATAGAAATGGGAAACATGGAGTTATAGTGGGAAGAGTATGGGTTGCAAACAGTGTTAAAAACTAAATATGTTTAAATTTTGGAACAGAAAACCAGTTTGTTCTGTAATCACCCACATCACAATAAACAGTTTAAAAAACAAAAACAACAAGAAGCTTATGGAAAAGATCTACGCAACAGTACCTAACAACAATAATAATAGTTATTCTGTGGGTTTCTGTCTTAGGCTTTCAACTTTCTTTTCTATTTTGTTTTTGTTTTGTTTTGTTTTTAATCGTTAGACATTTGGCTTTCAAATATAGCAATATATTAAAGCACCTACTGAATAAATAGATGAATCCTTTTAGAGTGAGGGCTCAAAAATCAGAACATTTGTTTTGAGTTTTAGCTCTGCCACTTTTTATTTGTCCCATTTCAGCCAATTATTTAAATTTCTCTAAGATTTAGTTTTCCTTATTTACAAAATGAAGATAATAGGTTTATGTTGATTTCTACATGAGACAATGCAATGGAAGAACTTCCTGCCTCTATTAATAAAATTATTCTTATTTTCATCTTCATTATCATTTCTAATGTCAAAGAAATCTACCTAAACACCCCATTATATCTAAACCTTCCCAAATCAATCCCACTGCCATCTAGTTGATTCCTGTTTAGCAATAGGAATCTTATATTGTAAAACTGTTATTGAGATGTAAATCTCTCCAGGAGCAGATTTGATGTCTTAATTAATGTTCTCTATTTTACCTTTTGAGTTCTAATGTCCATTGCAATGGCTGCACAGACAAAATTCATGGTTAAAGGGTTTATTAAGAATGTCAACATATTGTAATGCCTATGAAAAATGCTCAGGGTAGTTGTTTATCAGGTGTGTTAAGCATATATATGGATATATATATATATATATATATAAAAGGTTAGGTTAATACAGTGAAAAGGAATATAACGGCTAATTAGTCCACACAGCAGTACAGAGGACTCAGTTTAACTCACTTTTCATGGAACAATTAATATACTGAAGGTCCTTCCACTGATGCGGCCTGCCAGTCCAAAGTCAAGGAAGCAGAAAGCAGAGTCTGCCCTCAGGCAGGACAGGGTGGGTAGGGCAGCAGTAGTCAGAGCAGGAAGCTTAGCAAAGCAGGCCCCATGATCTTGAACTCAAGCATCAAGGTGAAACAGATCTTGAAGGAGCCTCAAACTCTATCTACACAATCTGTGGGTTGGCTCAGCCCACAGATAGTGCAGCACACAGTTGAGGCAAAGAACTAGCTCAAGCTGCTGGTCCTGTCACCAGGGAGGAAGGAGAGGCAGGATGCTGACAGCAGAAAATATTTATCTGGGTTGCCCTCCAATCACGCTTCAACCTGATTAAACACTACCCACATTTTCTATGAAGGCCTAGTTGACACAGCAAACCTAACTATCGGACCCGGACATGTTGGGGCACTTCGCTCTGTGTAATCCTCAACCTGAAGGCTTTCAGCTCTAGCTTCATGGGTCAGCAAACCCAGCTCCCTGAAATAAGTGTCCAGAGGCACCCACTCCAGTCAGCCTCTGCCAGAAGGAACTCAGCTCCTCTTCCTTGGATCATCAAGTCACACTTCCCCAACTAAGTGCCCAGAGGCACCCCCATCCCACAAGCCAGCCTCTTCTACAAAAGCACTCATCTTAACTTGGGGTTAGGAAGTTCATCACTCTGTTCCATCCTAGTTCTGCCACTGCTCCCCAGATTCAGGAGGTTTACTGTGCAGGAATCTCAGGCCTACTCCTAGATGTTGTTAGTAATAAGATCTCTCTTGCTTTTCAGAGAGCTCATTTTATGCACAGCAGTATGGCATTCCGGGGAATCCTGTCCGGAATTACTCACAAGCAAACCCTATCAGTATCTGCCCCCACCTTCTTAACCAGACCCACGCAGGGAAAGATCATTTGGTGGGAGTTAGAGACTTTGACTAGAAGAGCCACATTAAATCATTCACTTTCCCTGTACAGACAGCCTCATCTTTCTCCTATAGAATGCCTGGTGAGTTTGACCCATCAATCTCATGGTTATCAGTTCAACTCTTAACCGTCACCAAACTCCTTAGCTAAACATAAACAAACAAAAACTGCCATCGAGTCTGTTCTGACTCATAATAACCCTATAAAACAGACAATAATTTCCCCTTTGGGTTTCCGAAGTTATAAATCTCTATAGGTATGGAAAGCCTGTTGAGTTTTAACTGCTGACCAGCCCAACGTGTAACCCACTGTATCACTAAGGCCAGAATATCTAAAACGGACTTTACCCTTGTTTTGTTTGTGTTGAGTCGTTCTAACTCACAGTGGTTCTAGAGGATAGAGTACAACTGTCCCATAGGAAGCAGATTGCCACGTCTTTCTTGCCCAGAGCAGCTGTTGAGTTTGAACTGCCAACGTTTTGTTTAGCAGCTAAGCACTTTCACTGCTGTGCTAACAGGGCTCCTTGACTTTATCCCTCCTCCTCAAAAGGGAAACTCCATTTTTCCTTCAGTACTTTCCACTTTAATAAATGACAGCATCATCATCAGTCGCTTTTAGGCAGCATCCTCAGTTTTTACCTCACTCTCCTCATCGAGTTTGTCAAATTCTGACCCTTTCACTTTTGATATATTTTTGGCATCATTCTTTTTCCCTGATCCCTGTTTCAGCCACCATTAGCTTAGTTTTGCCAGAATAGCCTCCTCACTCTCCATCTGTAATCTTATGCGTTTGGTGATTAGTCTGGTCATTTCACTTTCTGTGTTCCCTGCTCAGGCAAATTCCAACACCTATTCAAATGTCTTAGCAGACTGTCCTGTTGGTCTTTTCACTAGCTCTCTAGCGCCACCTCTCACTCCAGTTTCTGACTAAACTGCATTCAGTGGCTTCAGTTGCTGACTAAGCTGTTTTCTTGTGATCCTTAGAATTTTATCTGCATGAACTACTCTATCATTGTATTGAAGAAAAAGTACCTCAAATTAATCTCCTACTTAGAGACTTAGAGTTCCCACAAAGACCTTGCAGAAATCATCAATTTGCCATCTCTTCTAGATGCTTCATATGCTTCCCCTGCATTCCACTTATTACTGTGTATACTCATGTATAAGCCCAGTTTTTCAGCACATTTTAATGCAGTTTTTGTGGTAAAATTAGGTGCCGCAGCTAATATTCAGGTCAGCTTATACTCAAGTATATGTGGTATTTATAATTGTTTGTTGTTTCTATGTTCCATCATAAAGGGGGCGGGGGGGATAAACAGCTAAGAAAAATTAAGTTGTAACACTTCTGAACAGTGAGCTTATGAATCTCATTTCCTTTTTGCTTTGTTAAAAAATAATTTTATTGGGGGCTCTTGCAGCTCTTCTAACTTTCCATACACTAATTGTTTCAAGCATACTTGTATATATGTTGCCATCATCATTTTCTGAACATTTACTACGTATTTGAGCCCTTGGTATCAGTTCCCCTTTTATCCCTCCCTACCATTCTCATGACCCTTTGATAACTTTTATTATTATTATTGCTTATGTTTTATAAACTGTCTCCCTTCACCCATGTTTCCGTTGTTCATCCCCCTGGGGTGAGGTGGGGGTATTAATGCGTTGATCATTGCGATCAGTTTCCCCTTTCTCCTTTCCTCCCACCTTTTTGCTTTTTTAGAATGTTTGTATAATATTTTCAAATGTATTTCTATATTTTTAAAGGGAAAAGCTCATATTTTCAAATTCTTTTGACACTGGCTTTTTAACAAAAACAAACTCAGTAAAAATCCAGATGTGCTTTTGTGTGCTTATATGCTGTATTTTATTCTCTATCTGCATAATAATTATTTTACTTAACATTTTTGGGAATATAATTTCCTGATAGAACTTTTTTTCTTCTAATTTAGGATATGTGAACTTTTGCAAAGTGGAGCCATAATGAATAAATTTTACCAGCCTCATGAAGCGCATATTCCCTACCTCCTCCAGCTCTTCATTGACTACAATCTGTATGGAATGAACTTAATAAATCTGGCTGCTGTCAAGTTCCGGAAAGCAAAAAGGAAAAGTAAGGTTAATTTCACAGGTTCAGATAAAAAAAAATGTATTCTATTAATCTTTTTATTGGGTAGCTCTTACAAATCTTACAACCATCCATCATTCAATTGTATTACGCACACTTGTACATATGTTATCATCAACATTTCCAAACAGATTAAGATTTTGGTATATAATCATGATTTATAAAATAGCACGTATACTTAGAAAATAAGAATTGAAATGGGATTCGAATTAGTCAGATGAAGTATCTTAAAAGAAATTATTTTTGTATGTCTTTGTTTTTGTAATAGATAATGAAGTATAAGTCATATATAATTCACTCATTTAAAGTGCATGATTCAGTGACTTAGCACATTCACAGAATTGTGAAACCATCACCAGAGTCCATTTTAGAACATCATCTTCCCCTCAGAAAGACACCTATACCCTTTAAGTAGCACGCCGTACTCACCCACCACGTAGAATTCCACAATCATCTTTCTTTTTTTAAATATAGACTTTTAAATTTTAAATTTACCTACATAAATTTTAAATGCTAGTGTTTTGCTTGCACCCTGTAGGTTGAGGGATATTAGGGGGGTACCAAAAAGAAGCCAGAATTGTGCTGGGCAGCGCAGAGCTCCCGTAGTACACGTTTTTCCCACTAGGCGAGCATCAAGGAACTTGCTAGGAGTTAGTGAGCCCAGTGACGTCACCTGGGAAAGTTCTCTCTAGTCACAGTGAATTTTTTCATGAAAGCAGTTTTGGTTGAACCTTGTTTTTTATGATGGCCAATTTAAGAGAACAACATGTGACTGAAATTTTGTTCACGGCCTTGGAAAACTGCCGCAGAAACTGTTGTGATGTTGAACACTGCTTACTAGGACAGCGCTATGGAAAAACTCAGGTGTATGAGTGCTTTTCTCATTTCAAAAAAGGTGAAAGTCCCTTGATGAAAAAGCTTGTCTGGATGTCGGTCAACTTCCTGAATAGATGAAAATGTCGATTTATAGTTGCATTTGCAGTTCATTCCACCAGGTCAGACTGTTAATCCGCTTTCTATTTAGAGGTTCTGCAAAGTTGCGTAACAGTGTGTGACTAAAAAGGCCTGATTTGTGACAGATTGGACTGGTTTTGCCACCACAACAGTGCACCTGCTCATGCAACCATCTCATTGCACCAGTTTTTGGCAAAAACCAGCATGCCTCTCTTGTCCCTCGCACCTTACTCACCTGACCTCGCTCCCTGCAACTTCTTTTTGTTTCTGTGAATGCAGAGAGACATAAAAGGACAGCAATTTGACAACTTAGAAGAGGTGAAGAAAAAAATGAGGGAGGTGCTGTCAGCCATCCAAAAAGAGACGAGTTTGAAAAATGTGTTTAAGAATGGAATTGCAGATTTGACAAATGTAATGGAGAGTACTTTGAAAGTGATAAGGTTGTTTTGTAAAAAAAATTACATAGCTTTGGGAGGGAAACTCTCATTTTGGGGGGACATAACCCCTCGTATATAGTATGTATATTTTGATTCATCTCAGTATTTTCTAATTTCCCTTGTAAAATATTCCTTAATCCACCGATTACTTATGAGGAGTATATGCCTTACTTTTTACAAAAGGAAGCGTTTCAAAAAGTTAATGGAAAAAATTATGTTATCTTTTAATTCCATTTTTTCACAAACATTTTGAAGCCCCTCATATTTGCAAGTTTCCTGTACTCCTTAAGAAATGGGCTTTACCAGCTATCAAATGATACAGCATCTGGGGTCTTAAAGACTTGAAGACAAACAGGCGGCCATCTAGCTAAGAAACAACAAAACCCACAGGGAAGAAGCACACCAGCCTACCCCAACACGAATGCTGAAGACAAAGTGGGTACATAAGCAAAT
>NW_022107431.1:41767193-41784978 GCF_000313985.2 Echinops telfairi | reverse complement strand
GGGGGGAGGAAGCGTTTAAGAACTAGAGGAAGGTTGTGGGTTTCATTATTGCTATACTGAACCGTAAGTGACTCATTCTACCTGCAATGTTTTCACCTCTCTACCTTCACTTTAATCAGATGATTAACAGGAATGAAGCATATTCTTTAATCATGTCTTTTTATTTTTATATGTATAATAGTTGTATGCCATCCTGAAGTAAATTGATGAGGTTGCATGTTGACAGAATTAACTATGGGGTTGAGCTGAGGGGAAACCCGTTTCTCAGCACACATGTAGTTCATTCACCAGTGTACAACAAGGCCATTGTCGGGAATTTTTGTTTAATGTACCGTAATCATTGCCGCAGTGTTTCTCTTATCTCTGTCTTTTTGTGCCTCTTCCTAACTGTCATACTTTTTAAAAAATTGCAATGCACATAAAGACTGAGTCTTACACTAAGGAAGCTTTTTACTCCCAAAATGTTTAAACCCATTCAACTTTGTTCAAATCACTTTCTTTTTTTCTCTTTAACATAACATCCATTAACACCTTTCTGAACACATTCTGGAGAATGTTCCAGGATCTTTTGCCTTCTTACTCTTCTTGGATTCCTTCTCTTAAAATGAAATCAGCAGTCCCTTTTGGCTTTTTTTTTTCTTTCTTATTTTCCTTCTTTTTAAATATTTTATTTCATCACCACCACCACCCCCAGCCATTTTCTTATAACATCCTCCCCTCTTACCTCTGTTACCCAAACTGTTTTCAGAAATCATCCTAGAAGACTTTGTTTCTCTGAATAGTCGGTTAAATTAGTGAAACCAGCCCTTCTTCTTAAAACAACTTTAAAAACTAGGCAAACTAGCGGGGTCGGGGTGGGCCGGTATGGGGATCATAAAAGAGATTAGAACCAATAGACTACCAACCAATGAAGCGAATAGAGTGTTGAACGCATCCTTTTCTCTGAAGGCATTACTAGTCATGGAACATTTGGAACCTTCCTTGAAAGAGCCTTACTAGGTGAGAGAGACAGAAACCAGTCCGCAGCTTTGCTGGACACACGGCAGCGCTGCCCAGACTACCTCAGCTTGAGCACAATCTGGGGAGCGGGCCATCCTCCCAGGCGCTTTGAATCATCTGGGAGTTAAAGAGAGTCTCAAACTTAGCACTTGATCGGATAGTGATTTTAGGGTAATAATATACTTTGATATGCGGAAGCAAATGCAAATCCTTTTCAGAGCTATATAAGCTTATAAGTAAATTCTAGGTTTCAGATTATTCATAGAAATAAAATTTCAAATATAATATATATAACACAAAATATAGATACTGGTACTTGAGAAAATTAGTCTCCAAGGGCCAGAACTAGTGAAATATAACACCCTAGACTAACAATAATTTGGTATTAAAAATATTTGCTGCAGATTTTAAAAATATGTAATTCAGAATCTTTATTAAATTGTTACTATTTCTAGTGCTGTAATGTATAGTCTTTTTTTTTTCACCTTATTTTTTAAATCACTATTGGGGGCTCATGCAACTCTTATCGCAATCCATACCTACATCAGTTGTATAAAGCACATTTGTACATTAGTTTCCCTCATCATTCTCAAAACATTTGCTCTCCACGTAAGCCCCTGGCATCAGCTCCTCATTTTCTCCCTCCATCCCTGCTCCCCCCCCCATGAACCCTTGATAATTTTTAAGTTATTATTTTATCATATTGTATAATCTTAAATTTACACATAGTTGTATTTATTTCTCTAACATGTTACTAATTTCTTTGAATAGTAAATTATACACAGTAATACCTCTTTTAAAATATTGCCTTACGGTGATTATTTCTAATATGAAGCTAAAAATAATTAACTTGTTGACGACCTAATGCTACTGGATAATAATAATAATATCAGATGTAGTTTAACAAGTTCCAGTTTTCCTCATCTCTCAGTTTCTTAGATAGTTTAAAATTCCCAAGATGAACAAATTGTGTGGCTTAATAGCTGTTGTATGTTATCAACTGCTGAATCCGAATTGTCCTTAAGATCCCCAGGAGGAAAGTCATCTATGCATAATGAGGTATGCTTGACTGCCCAAGGAGCTCCCTTTTTCCCCATGGAGAAAGAGACAGAGATGACCATCCACTGCTTAACTTTCTTCCCCCCTGATAACGGGGAGGGAGGGGATAAATGGGAGCAGATATCAAAGAGTTCAAGAAGAAAGAAAACCTTTTGAAACTGATGATGGTAGCAATTGCACAATTATGCTAGATCTAATTGAATTATGGACTGTTATAGTGTCTGTAAGCGCTCCCAATAAAATGATTCAAAAAGAAAAGTCCACTATGGATGATCTTGCTGGTATTTGAAATAGCAGTGGCAAAGCTTCCAGCATCATAGCAACACACAAGCCAACACAGGTGACAAACTGACAAATGGTAGCTGTTATCTTACTTAATGGATAATTAATGGGTAATGCAAACTAAAAACTTACTTCCTTTTACCTTTCTATTTCTAGGTGCCACAGTGCATCCCAGTGGAACTTGCAAGGATCAGTTACCAGGAAATTCCCTTACTGATTATCTATTTTGTTGGGAAGAAGATGAAATACCAAGGTTAGATAGTATTGTAAAGGAAAAGAAAACTTATTAACATGTATCCTAAGTAAGATCAGAAATCAGTACCTTCTGTGATTTAATATAGTGTTAACCTTTTATTATATATATATTTAAAAGTTATGTTTATCAAAAAACAAATCTCAGCATTAATATGTTACAATGATGACACTATCAATAGAATTACCTTATGCTCCAGGGAAATGATTGTGTTCTCTAACATTCAATGACAATGAAAGGTTTCCAAGATAAACCAGGGACATCTATAAACTATAGATACATGAATGTATTTGGGGCTCACACTTAATTCTAGCCCCAATCTAAGAACAATTAGTTCTTAGGATATGGCCGTGCTTGATGTTAGCCCTCATAAACATATCACTGAAGATATATGGGTGCTATACCAAACTAGTGAAAAAACTAGATAGTGCCTGCCTATCAGGAAGAATAACATCCGGGGTTTTAAAGGCTTGCCTTCAAACAAGCAGCTATCTAAGCAAAGCATCAACTAAGTTCACATGGAAGAAGCACACTAGTGTGTGTGATCCAAGGATTATAAATAATAAAATCCAGAGTCCAATCTGTGAGCCCCTGATTTGTAGAAGGCTGTGGATGACAGCAGAAGTCCAAAATCCATTTACAGGGTCCACACACAGATTAAGCCTCCAGTGAATCCTCTTTGATCATAATTGAGGGATATGAGTAGTCATGCTGTCAGACAGAATTATAAAGTCGATTAGTAGAGATCTAAATTTTGGAATAAGTACATTGTGATCCACACTAGATACTGTTTTTTTCATTCTATCAGGGACATTTATGTAGTGTCTTCCTAATGTTCTCTTTTCTGGCTCTGACAAAAAACAGAACCTTGGTGTCAAATACGACAGCACACTTCTGTAGTTTGTATTATAAAATTAATAACTTTGTGGCATCACTGTTTTTTTCTAGCTGTAATTGTACTATTAGATGTTCCTGTGGTTTTTCAATTCTATAGCTTTGGGGAATTTTAAAGAATCCCCCAGTTCTGAAGTAGTTGAGGGCAGGGCAAACAGTAAGTATCATTGAACCTGGTTTTAGTGTGCTCATTTTCTCTCATTTGTATTTTGTGTTCTCTTTTTGTCCCTAACCATCTATGAGGCTTCTGAAGCCCTAGTGGCATAGTGGATTATGTGTTGGGCTGCTAACCACAAGTTCATCAGTTTGAAACCACTGAGGGAGAAAGATGAGACTTTGTACTACTGTAAAGGGTTACAGTCTCAGAAACCCACAGGGGAAGTTCTACCCTGTTCTATAGGGTCAGTGAGTTAGAATTGACTTGATGGCAGTAAATTTGTGATTGTCTGTCTGTCTGTCTGTCTGTCTGTCTGAGGCTTCTACTCCTATAAAGATTTGTAGTCTCAGAACAGAGGGTCTGTTCTCCTGTTTTATTGGGTCACTATGAGTTGGAATCAACTTAATGACAGTGAGTAAAAGAATTGTTGAGCAAAATGTCCCCTGAGCAGTTAAGTCCATATGTGTATTATTAATGCATCCCTTTGTTGGCACTATTACTCTATCCCATTCTTTCCTGGATATGTTTGTTGGTTAGGTATGTAATGTAGAATAAAATGCAAAGGATCTTAATTCAGAATACCAAAGCACACTCAATTTCATCAAGTCACTTCTGACTTACATCAACTCTGTAGGCCAGAGTAGAACTATCCCACTGGATTTCCAATCTTCATGGAAGCAGACTGCCACTGGGGACTGACTTCTCAGTTAGTAGCTGAGTATTTAATCACTGCACTACCAGAGCAGCTGCCCATTTCATATGCATGTAATATAAGGAGACAGTTGTGTAAACAATACTGCAAAAGGATTTTTAGGGATGTCAATACAATTTTTATACAATAAAACATTGCTGTAGGTTTCAGCTAATGACAAACCCATGTGTTTCATAGTACAAGTGTGTTCCATAAGCTTTCAGTGACTAATTTTTCAGAAGTGAATTTCTTGTGAGGTGCCTCTGGGTATACTCAAACTGTCAGCTTTTTGGTTAACAGCAGAGCACAAAAACATTTAGAGATTCTGTCAATATATTTCGTATCTTTCTCTTCCTGATTTTCATTTCTGTATACACATACAATATAATGTCATAAGTACTTGTGAGTTAATTAAAACCATAATCTACTTTAGAGTGTTTTTGAGTGACTATCTATTATGGATTGAATTATGGCCCCAAAGTATGTGTTATAAATCTTAACTGGTGTGCCTGTAGTTATAATCCGACTTGCAAATGGGTGGTCTTTTTTATCTTACGGAGGCAGAATTGTTATAGAATGTGTCTTAAGTCAATCTCTTGAGCTGTAAAAAGACTAAGCAGGAGAACAAAGGAAGTAATGGGGTAAGATCAATGGCCAGACACATAGCGACCTCCAAGGAAGCAGGAGCTGAAGAGACAAGAACCTTCTTCCAGTTGAGAGAGAGAAAGCCTTCCCCTAGAGCCAGAGCTTTGAATTTTGACTTCTTTCCACCTAACTGTAAGAAAATAAATTTCTATTTGTTCAAGCCACCTACTTGTATTTCTGTTTTAGCAGCATTAAATAACATAAGATACCACCAGAACTGGTAATATTGTGAACATTTTTTTAAAAAAGAACAATTTCACAGATTTTGTTCTAGCATAATTATTGTACTTTGTGGTGTTTTAATTACAGCTCTTTATTGCTGGAAGGCGTTGAACCACAGAGTACCTGTGAATTAGAAGTGGATGCTGTAGCTGCTGATATCTTAAACCGGCTGGACATTGAAGGTATATACATAGGGTTATTGTGGTTGTGTTTGTTTTTTAACTTTTATTATATGAGTAAAGGTTGTGGAGCAAATCCGTTTTTCATTCAACAATTCATACACATTCAGTTTCCTGTCTTTGATTGTAACCCTGCTTCTGACTATTTCCCTTTTCCATTCCTCCTTTTTCCCTAACCTTTCTGGCCTTCTGAAATTTGTCCTCAGGTAAGTGCTATTCTTTGATCTCAAATTATTGATTGTTCTAGGGAGTGAATACCTCCCTAGTGTTACTGTTCATCTTATAATCTGTTTATTGGTTGTCTGCAAAGTGAGCCACCCTGCGTGAGTTCATTTCCAAACTTGAGGAGTGACGAAGGACCTCAGTCCCAGGGGTTCTACCAGCCTCCATATGACCAGTCAACCTAGTCTTTTCTTTTTTCATTTTGAGTTTTGTTTCACATTTTTCTCCCACTCTTTCCAGAACTTTCTAATGTGATCCCTTTCAAAGCAAGGGTAGCTAAGCGTTATCACAGTGGTCAGTGGTGGTAGCTGGCACTCTCTGGTCTCAGAGTCATGTAGGCTTAGGTTTGTGTAGTCTCTTAATCCTTGGACTAATTGTTTCTTTGAGTGACTAATTGTAGCTTTGATTTTACGCATTCTTCTTTGCTCTGTATGGAGAGAGTCTTAATAGTTGCACCTTAGATAGGCACTTACAAGCTTCTAAGACCCCAGTTTTGTTACTTACTCTAAAATACAAGTTTTCCTTGTAAACTTAGATAGCTATTTTTATTTTATTTTTCATCATTTTATTAGGGGCTCCAACAGCTCTTACATCAATCCATCCATTGTGTCAAGCACATGTGTTGCCATCATCATTTTCAAAACATTTTCTTTCCATTTGAGCCCTTAGTATCAGCTCCTCATTTTTTCCCTTCCTCATAAACCCTTGATAATTTATAAATCATTATTATTATTTCATGTCTTACACTGACCGATGTATCCCTACATAGCTATTTTTTAAAGATATATATTTTTAGGTGATATCAGGGGCTCAAGTGGGAAGAGAATGCTTTGAAAATGACGATGACAGCAAATGTGCTTGACACACTGGATAAATTCATGGATTGTGATAGAGATGTAAGAGCCCCCAATAAAAATATTTAATTAAAAAAATTATTTTTGTTGCTACTTTATAACTGTAATTTTGCTACTGTTATGAATCAGGTGACCCCTATGAAAGGGTCATTCGACACCCAAAGGGGTCACGACCCACAGGTTGAGAACCACTGGTTTAGAGGTTCTGAAAAGATTGCAAAACAGTGTGCGACCTCAAAAGGCCTGATTTGTAGCAGATAGGGGACTAGTTTTGCTACCACGACATTGCACCTACTTACGCAGCCATCTCAGTGCACCACTTTTTGGCCAGAAAAACAACATGCCTCTTTTGCCCTCACACCTTATTCACCTGACCTTGCTTCATGCAACTTCTTTTTGTTTCCACAATTGAAGAGAGACATGATAGGATAGCCATTTGAGGATGTAGAAGAGGTCAAGAAAAAAAAGAGAGAAAAAACAGATGAGTTTGAAAAATGTTTCCAAGCATGGACTTCTAGATTTGACAAATGTATTAAGTGTAATGGAAAGTATTTTGAAGGTCATAAGATTGTTTTTTTTAAATTATTATTAAATTTATAGTTTTTTTGGGGGGATATATATTTTTTTTAAGTCAGCAAAAATAAAGTGGAAAATTAGGGAATAAAACATTACGAGGAAAGTATGTTATAGAAAGAAGATGCAATGTGTTAGGAAGATTGTTTCTATAGTTCTAATAATATAGTTTATTTATTCATATGACACTAAATAATATTCACCAACATATTAGAATTTCATATACTCTACCTTTTAACTTGTTAATTTCTAGTAGATTCTGTACCAGGGAGGGCACTGTTAGATCTGTTATCTCAAAAAAACAAATTCATTGCCACTGAGTTGCTTCCAACTTAGAGTGACCCTGAAAGACAAAGTAGACACTCTTTGGGTTTCCAAGGCAGTAAATCTTTATTGGAGCAGAAACCCTCATCTTTCTCCTGAGGACCAGCTGTTGGCAAATTTGAACTACCAATCATGGGATTAGCACCCTAATACATAACCCACTTTGCCACTAGAGCTATTGATGATCATCAGATACTGAAATGTTCTCATTTGCTGGGTGTTTACGGGAGCCAGTAGAAAGAAAAGCTAAAAGAGTACAGTGAAAAAGTGTAGGTTGGGACAATGTGTAAGCCTGTTGTATTTCATAAAATAGGTAATTATTTTGTTAAACAGTATTTATTAAAGTTTGGATTTATATTTTTAAGATTTTTTCACTTTGACCCTTTTAGTATTGAAGTATTATTGTAATTACAGCTCAAATTGGTGGAAACCCTGGCCTGCAGGCCATATGGGAGGATGAAAAGCAACGACGAAGAAACAGAAATGAAACTTCTCAAATTAGCCAGCCTGAATCACAAGGTATAAACTCAACAGTACTTTGATAGTTTTTAAAACTAAATATTGTAGCTGAAAGCTAGGCCATTAAATTTTCACCTTAATATTATGTTGTAAAAAATTTTTTTTTAAATATTATGTTGTACTTTTTAAATTACCTGTACATTTTCTCTATTTCTTTCCTATTTTCATTTCCCTGCAGTCAGTCATTTTTTCTCGTTACACTTATCTCCAAAGTGTCACCTGTTGACATCTGCAGGGCTTTTAGTTTTCAGTGTACACTTCCATATCCCCTTGACTACTTCTTTGTGCCATTTTTGTTTTTGAATAAGTTATAGCTTTCCAAATGAGCTATAGGATCCTCACAGATCACAAATCTTAACTTAGAAGTGCTGTGATTTTTAGTTTATTACATATTGAAAAGATTACTTAACTCATGAAGTACTGCCCATGTTATTTTCTCCATGTTATTAAAATTCTCATTTTATTATCTACACCTCTGAAGAAAGTACTTGTGTTGATTATTATTAAACCCTGCTATATGCTAGAAGAATTTGAGGGTGCCTCAATAAATTCCATGGATACCCAAAAAAAAACAAAAAAAAACCAACCTTCATAATAGTAAAAAAAAGAAAAGGTAATTCAATTTGGAAAAAAGTCATAGCTTACATTATAGTCAAATTTATTTTTTTTAATATTTCATATCTTGGGCACAAAAAAATACTTGGGTAAATTTTGAGTACTTCTGATGCATTTTAAAATGGAGATACTGTATTTTATAAGGAAAAGATTTCTAGGTTCTATATGTATATTAATTACATTTATAGATGGGGAGCAATACTTTATTTTTTTAATTCTTTTTTTTAAATCGTTTTATTAGGCGCTCATACAACTCTTATCACAATCCATACACACATCAATTTGTACATTCATTGCCCTCATCATTCTCAAAACATTTGCTAGGGAGCAATATTTTCTGTTGTATAGTTAGGTAATAATGGTAGCCCTTAATCTTGAGCTGACTTTAAGTAATTAATTGTAAAATTATAGTAGCAATCATTTTTCTTTTGTTTTATTTTATAATAGGACTACATTTAGGTGGTGGTATTGTGTCAAGAGAAAGATAGGAAATTGCTATCATTTCTTAAAGCTAGGAGAAAAGAAAGTTCATTTATCTGTTATCTAAATTTTTTAATGTATTTTTTAAAATTCAAAGATCGCAGGTTTGTGCCAGCCACAGAAAGTGAAAAAAAATTTCAGAAGAGACTTCAGGAAATCCTCAAACAGAATGATTTCTCTGTGTAAGTGGTTATTTCTTATAGATCTCAGAACTAATTTCTTTACTTAATTATCTAGTTTGTTATAAAGAATATGCTTTAATTGAACAGAACATTATCAGGATCTGTGGACTACAGTGATGGATCCCAAGAATTCTCTGCTGAGTTAACGTTGCACTCAGAGGTTTTGTCGCAAGAAATGCTTCACTGTACCCCAGCTAATATGATAGAAGTCCACAGAGAGACCGAGGTGAACAAAGGTGAGATTTTGTTTTCACACCTACAGAAAATACTGTAACAGGCATCTGCTGTGTCCACCACTGAGAGCTATTTGAATGAAGTTGCTTGTTTTTTGGGGGTAGTGGTTATTTCCCCCTTTCTTCTTAGAAGCAAATATTGTAAGTTTAGCAAAAATCCTCCCTCTGTGGAGAGCTAAGCACTATCTTGAAGTTGGTATAAATTAATTGTTCTTATATCTGTCTTTTAAATTTTTCTTATATGTCTCCTAGTTTTACATTTTAAATATTACATAAATATAGATTTCTTCTGCTATCTGAATGTAGAGTATTCCTTTGAAACCTCTCATAAATTAAAATGGTAGAAAGTGAAGAAACAATTGCCAATAATTTATATGGGAAAAATATTTGTGCATTCTCAGACCCCCCAAATGACTACCACATCATACCAAATAGCACATGAAACCTAAAATAACATGAACAGGTAGTATTCACAGGCCCAGTTCAGAGCTTAAGCAGTTCATGCTGAGACGCTGAGTATAGTTCCCAGGGAAGGATATTGGCAAAGCCGGTCTCATGATTCAGGGTGCATGCTGCCTCTTTAATTGCTTGCTGCAAACTAGTTTTACTTCTAACCTTTTTTTCATAAAACTCTTGTTTCTCTCAGCAAGAAACAGATCATAGGAATTGCATATGGAGAGGTGTGAAGTTAACTTTTAAAAACAAGCATCACCTGAAGTTTTCTATTTGGCGTGGAACTCTGCAGCTTAATCTTTTCTTAATAATGGTTTTTTTAATCAAATTTACTGAGGTGTGATTTACACAACATGATAATACCAATTTTAATTGTGAAGTTCAGCAATTTATAGTAAATTTAGAGTTTGTGCAAAAATTCCTCTAACCAATTTTAGAACATTTCCATCACCCCCAAAAGAGCACTTGTGCCCATTTGCCATCATATCCCTTCCCATCTCCAGCTCCAAGTAACCACTTCCGTGTCTATCTAAATTGTTTTCTCCAGGCCACATCATACAAGTGAAATCATACAATTTTTGATCTTTCTGTATTGTAGCATGTGTCAGAAATTTGTTTTCTTTTTATTACTAAGAATCCATGTTATGTCTCAGTCATAACACTCTACTTTTTCTGTACTGCATTTTTCTTCCTGTTCTTAATCATAGATTAGCTAAGGCAAATGAGAGAAATTATGAAGTGAAAGAGCTGAATAGAACATTTCAAAGGGCAGCTCAAGAAGACAAAGTAAAATATTATAATGAAATGTTTACAGCCTTTAAAGTTAGAAAACCAAAAAGGAATAACATGCTTAGCATATCTTAAACTGAAAGAACTCTAGAAAATATCCAAGCCTCAAGTTGCAATATTGAAAGATTCTATAGGTAAAATATTGAATGATGCAGGAAACATCATAAGAAGATGGAAAGAATAGTCACCACCACAAAGAACAAGTCAACATTACACCATTTCAGGGGTAACATGAGCAAGAACCAATGGTGCTGAAAAAAGAAGCTCACGCTGCACTGAAAGTATTAGCCAAACACAAGACTCCAGGAATTGATGGAGTACTCATTGAAATGTTGCTGTAAGCTGATGAAACATACTCATTTATGCCAGGATATTGGGAAGTCAGTTACTTGGCCAACTGACTAGAAGAGATCCATTTTTGTACCCATTCTAAGAAAAGTGACCCAACAGAATGTTCAAATTGTAGAATGATATCATTTATAACACATGCAAATAAAATTTTGCTGAAGACCATCCAACAATGGTTGCGGCAGTACATTGGCAGGAAACTGCCAGAGTTCAGGCCAGCTTCAGAAGAGGACATGGAACAAGGGATATCATTGCTATGTCAGATGAATCTTGGCTGAAAGCAGAGAATACCAGAAAGATGTTTACCTGTGTTTTCTTAATTGGCTGCACCACTGTATATTGCTAACCAGCCATGTATAAGAATTCCAATGGAAAAAAAAAAAAATTCCAATGACTCCACATCCTTACCAGCACTTAAAATTACTCTTTATTACTGCTGTCATAGTAAATGTAATGTTTTAATTTTTGTTTCCCTAATGACTAATGATACTGAACATCTTTTTACATCAACATTATAATTTTGAAATAAATCTTTCTTCAGTCATGTAGCTCTAGGCCATTCATTTTAGCTACTGATTATTGTTTCATTGGAAAACTAAGCAACGATTTATCTATTTCTATATTCAGTTGCTGTAACCATTATATGGTTTTCACTTTTGCAGTGTTATAAGCAGCACTGCAGGAGCTCTAGTGTCATAGTGGTTACACATTGGGCTGCAATCTGCAAGGTCAGCTGTTTGAAACCACCAGCCACTCCATGGAAGAAAGATGAGGTTTTTCTACTCCCATGAAGAATAGCAGTCTCAGATACCCACAGGGGCAGTTCTACCCTGTTCTGTAGGGTCACCATGAGTCAGACTCGACTTGATGGCAGTGAATTTAAGCAGCACCATGGCTGTCTCCTTGTGTCCATGTGCAAGAGTTTCTCTGCAGAAGCTATTCATAAGTGTGAACTTCCTGGTTCTTAGGGTGTATTCATGCATCTACTCAAATGCCTGGATAGCGTCTGTTACAGCGTATTCCAGTAAATTAGCTCATACATGATTGGTAAATAAGAGGATAATAAACGTTTTACTTAAAAGTCACCTGTAGTTTTTCTAGACCAGGGAGCCAGAATAGCAGTAGAATCACAACCTTCAGCAGGAAGGGAGAAGCCCTCTTTGCAGCTGCTGCAGTGGCAGCAGGGACTCTTTTACTTTGTAAAATAACAGTAACAGTAAAAAATGAGTACCTACATCCAGTCCTCCCCAAGAGCTCTGCCCACATTCTGTACAGCTTCTTATTCATGACAGGTTGCATTGGCTTTGAGCACACCTCAGTAGCCCAATGACTTAGAGCTCTACTTCCATTTGTTTATCACTTGCCAGCCCCATGCTAATCAAAATATAAATAGTGTTTCCATAATATTATTCCTGTGTATTTTTAATATTCACTGTATAGCAGCCCCCAAGAAGCCCCACTGGTAATGCAATAGTTAAGCTCTCAGATGCTAACAGAAAGGTTGGTAGTTTGAATCCATCAGAAGCTCCAAAGAAAAAAAGGCCTGGTGATCTTCTCCCATGAAGAATACAGCCTAAAAAACCCTTTGGGGCAGTTTTCCTCTGCCATGTAGGGTTGCCTTACGTCAGAGGAGCCCTAGTGTTGTAGTGGTCAGAAGTTCAAAACCACCAGCAGCTCTAAGGGGGAAAGACTGGGCTCTACTCCCGAAACAGTTACAGTCTAGGACATGCACAGGGGGGTTGCCATAAGTCAGTATGGACTCTGGCTGTGGTTAGGTTTTGGTATATCAGAAAAAGGAAGTCTGATTGCTCGGTAGTTAAAGCACGTGGCTGCCAACTGAAAGGTCTGCAGTTAAAACTTGCCAGCCATTCCATGGAAGAAAGATGTGACAATCAGCTTCTGTAAATATTTAGTCTTAGAAATCCTGTGAGACACTTCTGCCCTGTCCCACAGCGTCACTGTGTCCCAGAGTTAACTAGACAGCACACACAGTGACGGTCTCCAGACAAATAGGAGCTTTCTGCTTGAATAATCAGAGTTAACTCTTCAAGTAACAGTTACTGGTTTTGTTAGTGCTCTGCTTACCAAGTGACCCAAGTTTTATCTTAACCACTTTTCTCCCATTACTTTGATGGTGGTGGTGGTGGTGGTGGTGGTCATTTGCCATTGAGTCAGTTGTGACTCATATGATGCCATGTGTGCAGGGTAGAACTACATTCCATAGTGTTCTCAATCCTGTAGCTTCCAGAAGTAGACCACCAGTCTTTACTTCCAGCGCACCTCAGGGTGGGTTTGAACTGCCAGCCGTATGGTTAGGAGTTGAGTGCTTAATATGTACCACTTAAGAACACTGATACCTTTACTGATAAGTTTTTCATATTTTTAGGGTTTTTAGTAGTAAAAACATCACACAGCAGTAATGCCAGTATTGTAAATTTATAAAATGATTGTACCTAAACTTCCAGTACCACTGTTTAGTTATTCAAGCTTGTATTAGTCGACATCTTCAATAATATTCAATAATGTCAAATTTTTAATTTCCCACCTTTCTAATATTATACAATAATATCTCCTTCCTTTAATTGGCATTTCCTGCTGACTAAGGGGTTTGAGCACCTTTATTTGGGTTTCTTTAACTGAGAATTACTTATTCCTGTTCCTTTCTTTTTCACTTGGGTCATTAGTCTCTTTTCTACTGATTTTTAAGAGTTTCTCTTGTATTCTAGCTATTAAGCCTTTGTCAGTTACGTGGATTTCAGATATTTTCTCCTGATCATGGCCAGTCCTTTAAATTCTTTTTTTTTAAATTATTTTGTTCATCAGCTTTTCCTCCTCCCTTTCTTTCCTCTTATAATACATGCATGCACGTGCACACACATACACATACACTTGCTTAAAGACTAATAGTCTTAAACCATAAATTAAAAGTTTTCTAGGAAACGGAACTACTATGAAATTAATTTGTTTGCAAATTTTGAGCCATAGAGATGAATACTTTTATTATTCCGAAGAGATCATTTGTATTATTTTCCCTTTGTGTATTTTAATGTGTAATCATTTTTATTATAGTAATATAACTGTTCAAACTAGCGTAGGGTTAAAGTGGCTGAAGGTTATAAATGTTTGGCAAGTCATAAGTTCAGGCTTCTTTATATTATTCAGTATGACTGGTTAGATGTGAAGTTTTTATTTACTACTAAGTTTTTATTTATCACTAAAAGATCAAAATTTTAAATTGGTTTAATAGTAAAGCCTCCTAATTTACACAAATAATAAATCTTCAACTTAGGCCAATGCTTGTATGTGTTTTTGTATTCTTTTTTATTTAAGGTCACAAAGTGAAGGAAGTTCTTATTAATGAAGAAGCAATTTTGAATCTCATGGAAAATAGTCAAACTTTCCAACCCTTGACCCAAAGACTGAGTGAGTCAACAGTGTTCAGTAAGTAATTATGCTACTACATTTTAAATTTAGCTGCATCTGTGTTTCAAATCAACACCATTAGATTGTTTATGAAAAGCTTATATGAAGGTTTTACTTCTTTGATTTGAGTAGATTAATGAGGCATGTTTAGTAAGTAATCTACAGAGAATAAAATAAAATCAAGTAGCTTTGCTTTTGTGTGGGTTTTTGTTTGTTTTTTGGGTTTTTTAAAATAGTTGTATTGGGGGCTTGTACATCTCTCATCACATTCCATCCATACATCCATTGTGTACATATGTTGTCATCATCATTTTCTTTTTTTTTTTTCACACAGGGGTGTTGCTTTATTCTGTGGTCAGCCTGCGGGAGCCGGGCCCCCTGGGGACAGGCGCCCCTGCCCGTCCCCCAGGACAGGCACGCACCTGGGCAGAGGCCCAGAGTGGCACTGGCACCGGAGGTGCCGTGCTCAGTCATCATCATTTTCAAAACATTTTCTTTCTACTTGAGCCCTGATATCCCACCTATCTTATCTAGATAGACATGCCGAGATAATAATAAGAACCAAAGCAATACAGAGCAAAACAAAGCAACAAAAGAAAACAAAACAAGCCTATAAATAGTTCCAGGTCTGTTTGTTGACCTTTAGGTTTTCTGGCGGAGTCTGATGAAGTGTTATGCCCTGGCAGCAAAGTCTATTTTTGGTATTCCCCAGGGACTTCATTGCTTTGCTCCCCTTGTTGCTCTTTGGCACGCCCTTAGCTTTCACCCCGGTGTGGTGGGGTCAGATCGGGTACAATTCCTGCACTGTGCCTCCAGTGTTGTCATTCATAGCGATATAGGTCATGAGGGATGTCTTGTCTCTTGGTGGGGCCATCCCTCTGGTCCTCTCTGTGCATTGGGTACTCTGAGTAGGACTATTGTTCTTAGTGGTTGGTGGGCCAGAACGTGTTCCACTCTCTCTCCCTCCCTCTTCATTTGCTCCTGTGTGCTCTGATGAGACGTGCCCCTCTCCCTGAGCTGTAGCTTCAGTGCTGTCCTCTGAAGTATATTCTTCTGGGGTGTTGTTTGTTTTTTGCTTTTTGTAAACTAATTTTTTTAATTGTGAAAGGTAATCATCTTGTTTTTCCTATTTTATTTTTTTAACTTTACTCTGTTTGGAGAGAAAAAATGTACTAAATTTGAACTGAAATACTCCAAAGTACATTAATAGAACACCAAAATTGACTCTTTCTTGGTGACCAACAGAAGTTACCCTAGGTATTTCCTTCCAAGCCATTTCATTCTGGCTAGATAGAGCACACGTCAGTTATTTCCTAGTGTCTTTGCTATAATGGTTTTTTTAAACCATCACTCTAAATGTATTTTTAGTAGTACCATAAACCACTTACTAGACTTCTGTGTTTTAGTTTAACTTACATCTTTTTATCAGAAATATATTTCAAAGTGTGTTGCACAAAGTGACATAGTAGTAAACATGCTTCTTGCTTTGATTGCTATGATTTTGTTTTTTTCCTACCTTGCTTTACCTTTTCATTCTTAGTGTCAAATGTAATAAGAGGTCCATACAATGTCTTTTTGTGTTGTTTCCATTTTTATTTGTGAGTGGAACATACTTAACAAACTAGCAATAATACTAAAATCATTGTATGCAGTCATATTTCAAGGAAATTTTAAACAGGAATAGAGGATTTTATTTTCTTTTAAATAAAAGGTCACCCTCCAATTTAAGGTTAATGCTCTAAAATGCTTTATTTCTCCATCTTAATAAATTAGAATATAGATTAAATTATATTCTAATTAAAATTGGCACCTGAAAGTGAGAAACAGAGAAAGTCAAGGATTAAAAAAGAGAGACATCATAAAGGGCACATAGGCAACTGGGCTGAATTGTCAGCAGATACTATTCTGCCTGGCCTATGGTTGCAATGTCAGTGCACTCAAAGATCTGAGGAGTAAATGTCTCCATTTCACTTACCAAAAGTAATATTTCAAAGTGTGTGATGGGAAAAAGAAAAAAATATATATCCAGGTTTAAGACATGAATCATTGTCAAAGTGGACTTAATAAGTAAATAGTATTTTTACCTTATGTTGGGTAACATTTGAATCAATATCTTCAATGTCAGAAAAGAAAATCTAAAACTCGCTATTTCAGTAAGTTGGTAATGCATTATCTCATTTTATATAGAAAAGGGTTATGAACTGAACTAGAACAAATCACATCTTCATAATCTTCAAAGGGGAAAAAAAGTGTTGTTGAGATACAATTCACATGCCATAAAATACACCTTCTGAAGTAGAATTTGTGATTTTTAGTTTAGTCACAAAGTTGTACAATCATTGCCCTGTCTCATTCCAGAATATTTTCTTCATCCCAATAAAGAAACTCTCTGCCCATTAGCGTCACTCTCGATTTGTCCTTCCTCCTCACACTTGGCAGTCTCTAGTCTGTTTTCTATTTCTTCAAATTTGCCTGTGTTAAGCATTTCAGACAAATACCTTCATATTATATGTGATCTTTAATGCCCTGCAGCTTTCTCTTACCATAATAGTTTTGATGTTTATCCACTTGATACCATGGGTCTGTGTCTTAGTACTTTTTACTGCCTAATATTCCATCATATGAGTGGTCTCATACTTTTTTGGGTATTATGGTATTACTGTGTACCACATTTTGTATTAACATGGTTTTTTTATTCAATACTTATATTGGGGGCTCTTACATCTCTTAATACAATCTATACATTCATCCATTGTGTCAAGCACATTTGCATGTATGCTGCCGTCATCATTTTCAAAGCACCTTCTTTCTACTTGGGCCCTCGATATCAGCTCCTCATTTGTCCCCCTTCCCCGGCTCATGAACCCTTGATAAGTAATAGATTATTGTTTTCATATCTTACATTGTCCTCTGTCACCCTTCACCCACTTTTCCATTGTTCATCCCCTGGGAGGGCATTTTTGTCCATCCTTGTTATCGATTACCTCCTTCTCCCCCCACCTTCCCCTTGTCCTCCTGGTATCTCTATTCTCATTGTTGGCCCTGAGGGGTTTATCTATCCTGAATTCCCTGTGTTGCAGGCTCTTACCTATAGCATTGTGCATGTTCTGGTCTAATCTGATTTGTAAGATAGAGTTGAGGTCATGATAGTGGGGGAAAGGAAGCAATAAAGAACTAGAGGAAAGTTGTGTTTCATCGGTGCTATACTGCACCCTGACTGGCTCATCTCTTCTTTGTGACCCTTCTGTAAGGGGATGTCCAATTGCCTACAGATGGGCTTTGGGTCTCCATTCCACGCCCCCCCACCCTCCCATTCACATGGGGTATGATTTTGTTCTGGGTCTTAGATGCCTGATACCTGATCCTATCGACACCTTGTGATCACACCG
>NW_022107431.1:41754607-41762747 GCF_000313985.2 Echinops telfairi | reverse complement strand
CTTTTAAGTCTGTAATCCACTTTGAGCTTATTCTTGTGCATGGGGTGAGGTAAACATCCTGTTTCATCTTTCTACATGTGGCTATCCACTGTTTCCAGCACCACTTGTTAAAAAGGGAATCTGCTTCCCACTTGATAGTTTTGGGGCCCTTATCAAAGATCAGTTATCTATATGCTGATGGTTTTATTCTTGGGTTTTCTATTCTTTTCCACTGGTCTGAGTGTCTGTCGTTGTGCCAGTACCACGCTGATTTAACCACTGTAGCTGTGTAATAGGCATTAAAGTCGGGTAAGGCGAGTCCTCCAACTGTGTCCTTCTTCTTAAGGAGTTCTCTGTTAATTCTGGGTTTCTTCCCTCTCCATATGAAATTGGAGACAATTTTTTAGCGTTACTTTTTGTATGTTATCTGTTTTATATTTATTTGGAACACTTGTGAATGTCTTTGTTTTCATGTTCCTTAAGTTTGGGTGTGTTACAAGAGATTGGAGAGCTTATTAAAATGCCTGCTTCCTCCCAGAAATTCTCTTTCAGTGGCTTGAAATGGGGTCCGGAATTGTTCTTTGAATTAATCACTAAATCATTCTAATGCAGACAGTTTATTTTAGGGGAAGAGCTGTACTAATACCAAGTCTGTATATCAGCTATATTTGGGGGACATATGCTAACAAATGTGATATTGTTTTATAATTGAGCGGAATTACTGGATTACTCAGAAACCTTAAGATATTTTTTGGTGATTATTTCATATTTCAATTGTTTTGTAGTGGACAGTAGTCCTGATGAGGCCCTGGTGAATCTTCTTGCTGGTTTGGAAAGTGATGGATATCAGGGGGAAAGAAATAAGATGTCATCGCCATGTCGTTCCTTTGGAAACCCTAAAAATATGCACAACAGTGACGATGAAGAAAACGAACCACAGATTGAAAAAGAAGAAATGGAACTTAGTTTGGTGATGTCCCAGAGATGGGACAGCAATATTGAAGAACATTCTGTCAAAAAGAGGTAATTCATTGATTATTAAGTAGTTATTTGTTTTTCGTGTGACATAACTTCATATTCCAGGCTGAAAAATTTTTTCCTTCACTAAAATGATTAGCTCTTAAGTTAGTTGCTGTCATGCTGACTCTGACTCATAGCAACATTCATTATGTATAACAGTAACATGCCCAGTCTCTCAGGATCTTCACAACAAGTTTGAGGCCATTGAACCTAACTTCAGAAGCCATGTATTTGTTTATTCGGTATTAATAATGTTTAGTGTTAGCTTGAAGATAAGGTATGATGTCTAGATCTGATTAAACTGAAAGGATTAAATGTCAAAAAATAGTAAGGTAATACAGATCCAGAAGCACACAGTGATTCCAGTTCATCCTGGAACTGTGGTTTTGTTCTCAGTCGGTCGCCCTGAGCTCGGGTGGTTTGACTGTAGTCATGAGTAGCAGCTGTATACTTATACTCTAAGTGTGGTCAGAATTAGGCCTGCAGCACTGAATATGCCTTTGTAAGCTTCTCTTTAGTTGGTGACTGTTGTTGAGTCTGTTTCGATGCGTACCGACCCTATCACATAGAGTAGAACTGCCCCCCATAGTGTTAATGTATATAGAAGCATATTTCTAGGTCTTTTCTCCCCAGAGTTGGTAGTGGATTGTAGCCAACCTTTCACTTATCTCTGAGTACTTAACAATTGTACCATCAGACCTTCTTTTAAATTTCTGTAATGGTTACCATCAGGTCATTTCCAACTCAGAGCATGTAGTCCTAACAACCCTGTGTACAACAGAATGACACACAGATTATTCCTGTACCATCCTCACAATCTTTGCTGTGTTTAAGCCCATTGTTACAGCTACTGTGTTAACCCATTTCATTCAGGGCCTTCCACGTTTTTGCTGATCCTCTACTTTACCACGTGTGATGTCCTTCTCTAGGGACTGGTCCCTTCTGATAACATGTTGAAAATACCATAACTTGGGTCGGGTCCATCCTAGTCTTCAAAGTCACATTTTTGCTTTGTAACACTTTAAAGAGATCTTTTGTAGCAAATTTGCCCAATTCATTTGATTTACTAGCTGCTGATTCCATAAGTTGATTCTAGCTCCAAGTAAAATAAAATCCTTGGCATTATTTTTTGTATTGACCACAATGTTGCTAATTGGTCCAGATGTGAGGAAATCCATACTGCAGGCTGTTGTCTTTAAAGACAACAGTGATGATTCAAGTCTTTGTTTTCTTTCTTTTTAAAATCATGTTATTGGGGCTCATACAGCTCTTACCACAATCCATACATCCACTGTGTCAAGCACATTTGTACATTTGTTGCCATTATCATTTTCAAAACATTTTCTTTATATTTGAGCCCTTGATATCAGCTCCTTGTTTTTCCTCAACCTCCTTCCCTCACCCTCCCTCCCTCACAAAGTTTATATATGGTGTGTGTATGTGTGTGTGTGTGTGTATATATATATATATACCATATATATATAAATTATGCAGGAAAACTTTGTTCTAATAACCTAGGATTCCATGATGCCCACCTTCCCGACATGATCACTGAATATAATTTATAAATTATTTTTTTTCATGTCTTACACTGACCAGTGTCTCCCTTCACCCCCTTTTCTGTTGTCCCCCTGGGAAGGGAGTATATGTAAGTCATTGTGATCTGTTCTCCCTTACTGCCCCAACCTTCCCCTTAACCTCCTGGTATCGCTACTCTCATTGATGGTCCTGAGGGGGGTTGTTCTGGATTCCCTCTGTTTCCAGCTTTTATCTGTACCCGTGTACATGCTCTGGTCTAGCCGGATTTGTAAGGTAGAATTGGGATCATGATAGTGAAGGGGAGGAAGCATTAAAGAACTAGAGAAAAGTTGTGTTTCATCGGTCCTATACTGCACCCTGGCTGACCTGTCTCTTCCTTGTGAACCTTCTGTAAGGAGATGTCCAATTGTGTACAGATGGGCTTTGGGTCTCCACTCTGCACTCTCCCTCATTCACATTGATAGGATTGTTTGTTCTCAGTCTTTGATATCTGAAACCTGATCTCATGGACACTTAATGATCATACATGCTGATGTGCTTCTTCCATGTGGATTTTGTTGCTTCTCAACTAGATGGCTGCTTGTTTGTCTTCAAGCCTTTAAGACCCTCTTTTGATAGCTGGGTACCATCAGCTTTTTTCACCACATTTGCTATGCACCTGTTTTGTCTTCAGTGATCATGTCGGGAAGGTGGACATCATGGAATCCTAGCTTATTAGAACAAAGTTTTCTTGCATTGAGGGAGCACTTAAGTAGAGGCCCAATACCCATCTGCTACCTTAATACTTAACATATATATATACATAGTTCTATTTCCCTACTTTTCATATATATATATATATGGTATATATACCATATATACTCGTGTATAAGCCGAGTTTTTCAGCACATTTTTAGTGCCGTTTTTGTGGTAAAATTAGGTGCCTTGGCTGATATTCTGATCGGCTTATACTCGAGTATATATGGTAAATATATTTACATATGTGCATGCCTGTATTTTACTTTTTTTTTTTTCATTGCTCACCTCAGCCCAGCTTGGTGGTCCATGTGGAGAGAGGGGGAAGGGAAGGAGGGCAAGGGAACAATGGGAGAGGAGAGGGGGAAGAGCGGTGAGAGAGAGAAAGAGAGGAGAGGAGAGGGAGCGCCGCATGCCCGTATTTTGACCTCTGTAAATGCCCTTTGTCTTCTAATACTTTCCTCTATTTCCTTTTACTTTCTTCTTGTCCCACTATCATGTTCGGCCTTCATTCAGGTTTCAGTAAGTCCTCCCGGTTAAATTGCCCTTGATCAAGCCCTACCAAGCATCCTACATCCTCCTCGCCATTGATTTTAGATCACTTGTTGTTCCCTTGTCCCTGAGTTTGTTAACACCCACTTCCTTTCCCCGCCTCCCCTCTCCCATGTCTCCCCGGAACTATCAGTCCCATTGCTTTCTCCTCTGATTGTTAATCCTGCTTATTTTATCTAGACAGACATGCAGAAACAAAAACAAGGCAGAACAAAACAAAAGAAAGCCAAACAACAACAACAAAAAACCAACTACAAACGAATAGATAGTTCCAGGTCTGTTTTTTAACCTTTAGGCGTGTTTTCTGTCTGAATCTGATGGGGTGCCATGCCGTGGCCCCAAAGTCTATTTTCGGTATTCCTCAGGAACGTTATTGCTTTGCTCCCCTTGCTGCTCTGTTGCACACCCTTAGTGTTTCACCCCAGTGTGGTAGGGTCAGATCAGGCACAATTCCCACACTGTGCCTCCAGTTTTGTCTTTCATAGTGATATGGGTCAGTGAGGGACGTCTTGTGTTGTGGTGGGGTGGCCCTGTGGTTCTTTCTGTACATTGGGTGCTCCAAGCAGGAATATCATCCTCAGGGCTTGGTGGGCCAAGATGTGTTCCACTCTCTATCCTTCCTTCTTCGTTTGCTCCTGTGTGCTCTGATCAGACGTGCCCCTTTCCCTGAGCTGTAGCTTCAGTGCTGTCCTCTGTGTTACATTCTTCTGGGGGGGGGGGGGGCTGTCTGGGGGGGGGGTCCATGTAGTTGGGTTTGGATCCGGCCCCACAGACCTCTCTGTTGGTTCCCTGCTTCATGCCGATATGTTGCATTCACATCCTGGAGCATCAGATTGAAGTGTGGTCCCACTCTCCCTCTCCTGTGTAGATATGAACAACACCCACCCCTCGCATGGGTTAGTACCCAGTTCCCCTAGCTACCCATGTCTTTTTTCCCCCACTGTTTTTTAGTTGGCTGCCATATGTGTCCCTGGATTGGGTCTGGCCCCTGCCATACTACCTGGACCTAGGAATTTATTTATATAGTAGCTTTTCCTCTATGCCCCTTTTACATTTTTAAGCTTACCTCAGTGGACTCACGTTGTACTTGTACTGTTGTGCTTGGCTTACTTCACTTAGTATAATTTCCTCCAGTTCTTCCGATGTGGTTATATGCTTCATGCGTTCATCATTGCTTTTTTAGGGATGTGTAGTACTCCATTGTGTGTATTTACCATAGTTTTTTAATCCATTCATCTGTTGATGAATATTTAGGTTGTTTCCAACTCCTTGCAATTGTGAACTGTGCCACGATGAACATTGGATCACAGATGTCTGGCCATATTTTGTTTCTTGCCTCTTCTGGGTATATGCCCAGTAGGGGGACTGTTGGATCGTATAGTAGCTTGATTTCCATCTGTTTTAGATATCACCAAATTGATTAAGTCTGATGAAAATATAGAACCCTGGCATACAGCTTTTTTAATTTTAAACCATAAAGCATTCCTTTGTTCTGTCCAACCAACTGCCTCTTGGTCTATGTGCAAGCTTGTATAATGAACACAATTAGTGTTTTGGGATTCCCATGATTTACAAAGTTATCATTATTTGTTATGATCCACATAGTCTTTGCATTGTCAATAAAACACAGTAAACATCTTTTTGGTATTCTTTGCTTTCCACCTAGATCCATGTGATATAACAATGATATTCCTTATTCCACCCCTTCTTCTGAATCCAGTTTGAATTTCTGGCAGTTTGCTATCTATATACTGCTGCAACCACTTTGGAATTTTGTTCGGTAAAATTTTACTTGGGTGCTATATTAATATATAATTAGTATATATGTTAATATAACAATGCATACAAAAACATTACATATATATATTTCCACAATTGTTGGATTACCTTTTAAATGGGCATCCATTTATAGAAACATTACAATTGATATTCTGTAAATTTCTGGAGCCTTGTTTGCACCAGTGCCTTCAGTGCAGCTTGTACTTCCTTCTAGGTCATTACCTCCTGATCATTTGCCAACTCCTGAAAGTATTGAAAACCAACCAATTATTTTTGGTACAGTGACTCTATTTCATGTATCTCCTTTTGGTTTTCTAACTTGAAGTCTGTGCATATTTTATTGTGCTTGTTTGTCTTTTCAAACCACGCTTTGAAAGCTTCTGCTCAACTTTTCTACCTCATTTCTTCCCTTCACTTTAGTGTCTCTTCACTAAAGGAACAGTTTGAGAATGTCTTATGACATCCATTGTGGTCCTTATTTCCTGTGTCTTACAGACCTTTTGTTTTCTTCATTAAAGATGTCCTGGATGCCATCTCACAACTCATCTGGTCATTAATGTACAGTGTATCAAACCTATTCTCTAAAGTCAGATTGGATATGCTCAAGGTCATACTTTGGCTTCATGGGCTTGTTTTCATTCTCTTCAGCTTAACTTGCGTGACAGCCATTTTGTTTCACTGCAGACCCCTGGTCTTGTTCTAATAGATGACGTGGAACTTCTCCATCACCGCCTCCTGTAGATTGAGTTTATTTGACTGCTGGATATTTCATTCAGTGAGGGCCACGTGTACAGTCACTGTTTCTGTTCTTGTCAAAGATATTTGCCATGGGAAAGTCTTTTGTCTTACATAATCCTATCATGTAATCTACGGTATTATTTTTTTCCAAAGTCATATTTTCCGACTACCAGCCCTTCTTCGTTTCCAATCGCCCGTTACTACTGATGCTTCTTAAGTGCAAGTGTGAGCAAGTTCCAATTGCGGAAGTTGCTAAAAAGCTCCCATTTCCTCATTTTTGACATTAGTGGTTGGTGCTTAAATTTAAATAACGGTTTTTTAATCGGTCTTTCATATAGTTTGTGGGCATTACCCTATGACTGGCAACCCTGTACTTCAGGATAGAACCTGAAATCTTCTTTTGAAGATGACTGCAATGTCGTTCCTCTTCAGTTTGTTATTTCCAACATATTAGAAGAAAATTGCCCGTTCAGAATGGCCAATAATGAGGCTATTTTCGCTCACTAATGCCTAGGATGTTGACTTGTATGTATCCTTTATTTTTAGCAACCAATTTTTCTAGATTTATAATTTATACATTCCAATTTTAAATTATTATTGGATAATTATAGCTATTTCTTCACATTTTGTTTGGTGATATGTCAGCAAAAGAAAGACCTGATGGCTTTATTCTATCCACGCATTTAAGTGAGTCTGTCTTAGTGTTGAAGATCCACTGAAACCTGCCCTTATTGGTGACCGTTGGTATTTGAAATATAACAAAATGTTAGTCACCACAGTATGACAAGCTGACAGATAAGCGGTCATTAACCTTTTATAAGCTATGGTAAAAACGTCTTAATTTATGTTAAAATTTTCAACTGCAAAGTCATGATTCAAAGGTAAAAGAGATTAATCCATGAATCCAGTGATCCTGTGTATAACATGCTTTTTCTTTTTCTTTTCTAATTCATAAATTATTCCTGTGTTCTGTTGCAATTTACATGGATGTGTTCAATTTGTGGAAGTTATTGATCACTTTGATTAGTGCATTTTTCCATGTACATGGACTTATTGAACAGGTTACATGTTAGATGTAGTGAGTAATCGTTATATTGATGAACTAGGCCTGGATCTTATCTTTAGTTTACAATCTAGTAGGGATCATTTTAAAAGAAATTATCAAGTCCTACAGAAAATACTATAATAATACTATGATTGTTAAGGGATATTTCTTCTACCTGGGAAATTAGGAAATCTTTTATTTGTGAGCGACCACTAAGATGCACTTGAAGGATGAATAAAATTTGGATAGTTAAAGATGAGAAAAGCATATTTCAGGAAAAGAGAAAAACAAAGAGCAAAATTACAAGATTGATTTAGTTGCACCAAGATGCATGCTAGGAAATCAATAAAAATAAAATCAAACTCATAGAAGCTGTGATTGTAAATCAAGATATTTGGACTTCACACCATAGGGAGCTAATGGTAGTTTTGGAGCTCATGACTAACATATCAGAGTTGGTGATGGGAGAGTAAACTGGTGGAGAGGTCAGTGAGGATAATAATAGAGCCTACTTGATAGAATTATAAATATTAGACAAAAGCCCATGTGTGTAGCTACTAGCACAACATAGTTAATAATTCTGCTCTGTACATTGGTTGTTGTGTTCTGCTCCGGGTACCATATTGTAGAGTCATGACAAAGGAAAGGACATAGACTAGAAGGGCTTGTGACACTCTCACTTTTGAGAAAGAGTTGGAAGAATAGAAAATGTTTGACCTAAGAGAAGAATTGGGCTTTAAAATATGTGTTAGG
>NW_022107431.1:41752879-41754152 GCF_000313985.2 Echinops telfairi | reverse complement strand
GATGATCACAGAGCGAGAGACAAGAAAGGCAAGGCTCACCAAGCCATATATCTCTCTTCCCTTCAGTCAATCCCACCTGCGTTTATCAGCCAGGCTGGCACAATAAAGTATCTCAAAATATTTTAAAGGTTATATAAAAAATGGCACAGATTCATTTGTATATCTGCTACTATTGTGTACTATCTATTGTTGCTTCCTCCACACGGCAACCCTACAAGACAGAGTTGAACTGCCCCATAATAATCTATATGAAAGTAGACAGCTACATTTTTCTCCTGTGGAGCAGCCACTAGCTGGGAGCTGCCAACCATTCAGTTAGCAGTGGAGGGCATAACTACTCTGGCACTAAACCATTGTGTCTCTGTGTATCTACAGTGGACAAAGGCAGAAATAATACATAAAAGTTGACCAAAAAAACTGTACCATAGGAAGACAACTAAAGGAACCTTGGTAGTTCAGTGACTGAATTCTTGCCTTCCATGCAGGAGAACCTGCATTCCATTTTTAGCACCCCATACACAGCCACCATCCATTGGTCACTAGAAGTTTACATGTTGCTGTAATGCTGAGCAGATTTCAGCAGTGCTTACAATGGCAAATTAAGAAGAATGGCCTGGAGTTATACTTCTGAAAATCTACCAGCAAAAATCCTATAGATCACAGTGGTTAGATATGCAGTTGATCAAGGGGAAGCACTGAACCTGGCAGTTAGTGTATTGTTCCATTGTGCATGGAATCTTCATGAAGATGGACTGACAAGGTGGCAACCAACAACAACAGGGAGACAATTCCTAGCCTTGAGAAAATCATGAGAGCAGCTAGGGAAAAACAAGCAATCACATAAAGATTCCCAAATAAGAATATTCTCAGACCTATCAGCGGACATTATGAAGAAGAGGACAGAGTGGAGTAACATATTCCAAAAATTGAAGGAAAATAATGCAAACCCAGGAATACTCTACCCAGCAAAAGTATCTATCAAGATAGATGGAGAAGTAAGAGTCTTCCCAGACAAGGAAAACCGCAAAGAATACGTTAGAAGAACAGCACTCACCAAGCATAAATAAGAGACCGCCACATAGAACACCCCCACCCAGAGGTCAACAGAGAAAACAGCCCCAAGATAGCATTGGCTTAAGGGTGGAAGGAAGTCAAGAATAAATGACAAACACATGCACAACACACAAGAAATGGATGTGGGAAAACACCCAACACAAAAGGTATAAAATGACATCACAGAGTCCACATATGGAGATAACAACCCTGAATATCA
>NW_022107431.1:41747959-41751523 GCF_000313985.2 Echinops telfairi | reverse complement strand
AAACTGTTCCAAAACATAGAAAAAGACAGCAAATTTCCAAACTCCTTCTATGAAGCTAGTATAACTGATACCAAAACCGGGCAAGGATCCCACAAGAATTGAGAACTACAGACCAATATCCCTAATGAACATTGATGCAAAAATCCTTAACAAAATACTAGCCAATACAATACAAAAGTATATAGAACAAATAATTCACCATGACCAAGTGGGACTCATACCAGGGATGCAGGGATGGTTCAACATACAAAAGACCATTAGTATCATTCACCATATTGACATGAAAAACTATAAGAAACACATGATACTATCGATAAGATGCAGAAAAAGCATTCGACAACATCTAACACCAATTCCTGTATAAGACACTTGAGAAGACAGTAATGGAAGGACAATTCCTCAAGATAATGCAAGCTATATATGAATAAACAACAGGAAATGTGGTAGTCAGTGGAGAAAAGACTAACACAATCCCACTGAAAAGGGGAACCAGACAAGGAAGCACCTTGTCCGCACTCTTATTTAACATCATGCTGGAGGTTTTAGCTAACAGCATAAGGTAAAGAAAAGACATCAAAGGTATTCACCTGGGGAAGGAAGAGGTGAAAGTATCGTTATTTGCAGATGATATGATTTTATATATGGAAAATCCCAAAAGCTCTACAAGGGGAGTACTAGAAGCAATAAAGGAATATGGCAGAGTGGCAGGATACAAGATCAACAAACAGAAGTCCATCGGACTGCGATACATATCAGTTAAGACCACAGAAGAAGAGATCAAAAAGGTGGTACCCTTTACAATAGCCGAGCACAAATTGAAATATCTAGGGATATACCTGACTAAAAAAACAGAAGATTTATATGAGGAAAACTACAGCAAGAAACCAAGAGTAACCTCAACAAATGGAAGAATATCCCATGCTCGTGGATTGGAAGACTCAGTCTAGTCAAGATGTCAGTTCTGCCCAAGGCACTATATAACTTCAATGCAACCCCAATACAATTAACCTCATATTTCTTCAAAGAAATGGAAAAACGGATTATCAACTTTATATGGAGAGGGAAGAAACCCGGAATTAGCAGAGAACTCCTCAAGACGAGGGACACACTGGGAGGGCTTGCTTTACCTAACTGTACCACATATTATACAGCCACAGTGGTCAAAACCTCATGGTACTAGTATAATGATAGACCAATGGAAAATAACTGAAAACCCAGAAATAAAATCATCAGCATACAGACAACTGATCTTTCATAAGGGCTACAAAAAATATCCAGTAGGAATCAGATGCCCTCTTTAACAAGTGGTGCTGGAAAAAATGGATATCTATCTGCAGGAAAATGAAGCAAGACCCTTATCTCACACCATGCACAAAAATAAACTCAAGGTAGATCACAGAACTCGAGGTAAAAACCCCAAACCAATAGGACCATCAATGAGGGAATTGGGACCAACCTGAGAACTTTGGCACAGGGAATACATCGGCTATCAGAAATAGGGACGGACACAAAGATGAGTCACAAATTGACAACGGGGATATACTGAAGATAAAACACTTGTGTACATAGAAAGAATTCACCAAGAGAGCAATAAGAGAGCCCACAGACTGGGAAAACATCTTGAGCAATTGCACATCAGACAAAGGCCTTATTACTAAAATCTACAATAGATATTTCAATTTGTGCTTGGCTATTGTAAAAGGTACCACAGGTGCCACCTTTTTGATCTCTTCTTCTGTGGTCTTATCTGATGTGTATCGCAGTCCAATGGACTTCTGTTTGTTGATCTTGTATCCTGCCACTCTGCTAGTTTCCAAAAAGAAAAATACCAATTGCCCACTGAGGAGGTTGGTAAAGTACCTGAACAGAAGTTTTACAAGGGCAAAAATCTGAATGGCCAATAAACATATGAGAAAATATTCTCAATCATTAGCCATAAGAGAAATGCAAATTAAAACAAAAGTGAGATATCACCTAACACCCTCAAAGATAGCCCAATTCAAAAAATCAGAAAGCAACAAGTTTTCGAGGGACTGTGGTGAGATAGGAACTCTCATCCACTGCTGGTGGACCTGTAGGTGTGTACAGCCATTATAGAAATCAGTTTGGTGATATCTAAAACAGATAGAAATGGAGCTACCACACAATCCAGCAATCCCCCTACTGGGCATATACCCAGAAGAGAGAAGAAACAAACCACAGCCAGACATCTGTGCTCCAGTGTTCATCATGGCACAGTTCCCAATTGCAAGGAGTTGTAAACAGCATACAATGGAGTACTACATATCGCTAAATAGCAGTGTTAAACGCATGAAGCACATCGCTGCATGAGAAGAACTGGAGGAAATCATGCTAAGCAAAGTAAGCCAATCACAAAAGGACAAGTACAACATGAGTCTGCTGAGGAAAGCTTAACAAAAAAAAATGCAAAGGGGGCATAGGGAAAAAGCTACTGTATACAAACATGGTGGCCAAATAAAGGCGGGGGGGGAGGGGGGGCAGAAATGGGTAGTCGGCGCACTAACCCACCTAAGGGGAGGGTATTGTTTATATCTCCACAAGGAAAGAGGGACCAAACTTCAACCTGGTGCTCCCAGATGTAAATGCAACATACCAGCATGAAGCAGGGAACCAGTAGAGAGGTCTGAGGGGCTTGCCCTAATCCCAACTACGTGGACAGCATCCCCCCACCCCCTTCCCCCAGAAGAATGTACTACAGAAGACAGCACTGAAGCTACAACTCAGAGAGAAGGACATGTCTGATCAGAGCAAACAAGCAAACGAAGGGATGGAGAGAGAGTGGAGCACATCCTGGCCCACCAAGCCTTGAGGATGATATCCCTGCTCAGAGCAGCCAATGCACAGAGAGGGAACCATAGGACCAGCCCCACTATGAGACGCGACATCCCTCACTAACCCTTGGCCCTACAGGGGACAACACTGGAGACACAATGTGAGAATGGCACCCAATCTGACCCTACCACACCAAGGCAGAACACTAAGGATGTGCAACAGAACAGCAAGGGTAGCAGAGCAAGGAAGTCCCCTGGGAATAACAAAAATGGACTTTGGGGCCAGGGGGTGGCACCCCATCAGACTCTACAGGAAAATACTCCTAAAGGTCAACAAACAGACCTTGAACTATTTACAGGCTTTTCTCTTTTTTTGGCATTGGGTTTTTTGTTGTTGTTTTGTTTTGTCTTGCTTTTGTGCATATTATCTCTGCAGGTCTGTCTAGGTAAGATAGGCGGGATAAACAATCTGGAGGAAAAAACAATGGGGCCGATGGTTGGGGGCGGGACATGTGAGAGGGAGAGGCAGGGGAAAGGAAGTAGGTGTTAACAAACCCAGGGACAAGGGAATAACAAGTGATCCAAAATCAGTGGCAAGCAAGGGTGTAAGAGGCCTGGTAGGGCTTGATCAAGGGCAGTATAACCAAGGGGAATTACTGAAACCCAAATGAAGGCTAAGCATGATAGTGGGACAAGAGGAAAGTAAAAGGAAATAGAGGAAAGAACTAGGTGGCAAAGGGCATTTATAGAGGTCTAAATACAGGCATGTACA